>NW_010145917.1:228-3816 GCF_000699245.1 Pterocles gutturalis | reverse complement strand
CAGGGGGTTGGAACTCGATGATCTTTAAGGTCCCTTCCAACCCAAACCATTCTGTGATTCAAAAGTACGAGTCTCGCAGGGGTTTTATGTACAGAATGATGCAGCTTTGGGGAAGCATAGGAAGAGTAAGTCAGGAGTGAGAGGTGTCACTGGGACTTCATGCAAAATGGAAGAGGAGGAGGGAATGCAGAGAACTCAGCTACAGTTTGAAGGGGTGTGCTATTTGCCTCATGAGGGAAGGTACCATATGAAGTCCCACAGGCTCCAAAACGCACTCAATTAACTGTTCCTTTTACCTTTTTGTTCTACCCAGCATTTCTTCAAGAGCACTGTCATCTCTGGCTTTGGCATCCTACTCATCATCTATGAATTCATGTTGCCGTTTCCTCCCTGGAAGGAAAAAGTCCCATAGTCAGTCATTTGCTACACAGAGGAAAGGACAAATCTGACAGAGTACGTCTGCCACTGTTCAAGTTCAAAGACCACAGCTCCCTGAGCAGACAGCACTGCAAGTTGTGTTCTCTGCGATGGTGGCATTCATCTGAAATCAATCAGCCTGTGTTGACTCTAGAAACTTACCCCAAATTTACCTGTAAGCAGCTGAAAAGCTGTCAGTATCCCAGGCCTGCCTGGAGAGGAGGAGCAGGGCAATGACTCACCCAGAGTAAAAATCATTCCCAGAAACAAGAGAGACTTGTGCCAAGCACATATCTTTATTTTATTTTAAAACATTTTGAAAGTGTTAATCTATATGAAAAAGCAGCAATACAACACTGAGAAAGCATGCTCAATGTTAGGGAAGCGTTCATTTCATATCACATGAGCCAAATTAAAAATAAAACTGAACACAAGTGTACGAAGCAGAGACAAAAAAAAATCAATTTTCTCAAAGAGATAACACAAGGGACTCCCAGAGGGGCTGGCAAATTCTAGAAGAGAGAAAGAGATTATATTTTATGGGAAGAGATTCAATAACCATTCTTCTCCCATAAAGCTAGTGATGGAGGATTGTCACTGCTCCACAGACACACTGTGCACATTTCAGGACAACAGTAACAGAAAATCAATAGCATCTTTTACACGTGAAGAGACATTATCTCCACGGACTCCTAATACTAACAAATGGTACCAAAGAAGACCTTGACTAAAATTTAGTAGTCAGCATTAATCTGGCTGATAAGAGAGGGGCAGTATGCTAGTCTACATCCTTGGATTTTTTATTTTGTTTTAAAGAAATAACTCTGCTCAGAGCTTCACCCTCCACTGAAGCCAAAGAGCCCCCAGATGACACTCCATTAAAAGTCTAACAATGTTGAACCCTGGCGCTGTCGCTGGAAAGCCCCATGGGCATACATTTCCTCTCTGGCTGATGGCTGTGATCATTAGGAGGCAGGAGCTTTATCAGGTGGTAATTTGACAGCTTTGACAAGCTTGGCCGAATTTATGGCACGTTCTAGTTTTTCCCTCCATTGAGCTGAGAGGGAACTAAAGTTAATATTAGCAAAACACTTTGTGCGGGGGCAATTTTCCAGCGAGGACTACATGACTCCAGTTACTAAGAGAATCTGCTAAACAAGGCCTCCCCACAGCCCCTTGCCAGTCTCCCCAGACTAGGGACAATGGTTCCTCTCCAACCACTAGCTTAGAGGAAAGATTCCATAAATGGAAGGTCTCTCTGCTATCTCTGGCTCCAAAGCAGCAGAAGTGCATCAATTCTGCACCTTGTAGAGGAGTCACGAGCACCCCAAAACAACACAAGCCTGGACATTTCCCTCAGCTTAAAAAAAAAAAAAAACTTTTAGCTCCAAAACCAGTTTTCCAGACAGGGACATGCACTGTTTGCCACCTTCTTTTTCACCACACCTAAGCCCAGAAACGCTGGCACTTCTGATGCCCCTTTCCAGCAACGTCCCAACAGACTGCGCGAGCCCTCCTGAGAACCACCTACAGCACCCTCCACTGCCCACCCAGAACAGGCACCGAACCTGAGCTTACGAAGTCGAGACCTTAAGCTAATAACGGTGATGTTCAGGATCATTACGCCCAACTCCCCTTCCAGGTGCAGGCTCAATGGCTTTTACACACAGCAGTTTTTCTCTCTATAAAAAACCTAGGACATGAAAGCTTAGGGGGAAAAAAAAAAGTAACAATAAGAGTTTCTTATACTTCCATGGATCGTATGATCCACTTTAAGAAGGAACCCAAACAATTCTGTCTGAGGAGGAGAGGTACCTGTAGATTGTGACCTCTGGAAAACACCAGAGCTGTATCAGGATGCAAGTAAGGCTACTCACAGCTTACAAAAGGAACAGAAGCCACGGTGTCACATGTCTGACAGCACCCGGGTTGGCTAAACCCAGGATCTGGTTCCTGGGGTCTGCTTCTCTCATGGCACAGATCACGTCCCGCACAGCAACACGATGCCTTCTCGTGCAGTGTCAGGAATCTGCACGTAGCCACGTGGGCAAGAGCACCACTGCGCCTTGAACCAAAACCTGGCAAGTCCATAAAGCACAAACAAGTACTCTTCATCTTCCCCAAATTGCTTTTGCCATAGATGTTACATTTCCCCTGTTATAATTTAGGGTTTTAAAGAGCTATCTCTACATGCTTAGAAAGCACAGTTCATATTTAGCTCCCTAATGTCGTATTTCTCTCTTTCTATATTTTCCTGCCAAGATGTGACATCTGTGGACTGTTCCCAAAAAATTCCCCTGAATCATCTGTGATGAACGCGAAACAGCGGCCAGAGCTGGCAACGAGCAGCTGTGTCTTTTAGGAAAACGTTAGATCAATCTGGCACGGGGAAGGATTCCCAGTAACTCTGCCACTAATATCCCCAAGGACCGCACAACTGCCAGACCACGTCAGAAAAAGAGCCCAATTCTGACAGGACCAAAATCCATGGGAAATAGCATCGCCACTGCAACCGACATCCTCAGACTTGAGTCTTCTTTGCATTTTTGCACAGACTCAATGGCTCCTAAGCCATGTGGGAAAAATGAGTCTAGCAGGTGGGTTCACTCAGGAAAAACATGCTGCCAGGTGGTTCCTTGTCAAACAGACCCGTCTATACATGGTTTCTCAGAAAGCGAGCCTCTTCTTCAAGCACTGCATCTCACTTACTATGAGCACAGAGGAACTTCTGCAACACAATCAATGTTTCATTGTTAACTAGCCTTGGATCAGGAAAAAAAACTTATTCAATATTAAAACACTCTTGTTTTCAAACAAATTTACATGAAGATGAAATCCAAAACAGATTAGCTGAGCTTTGGAATGGGAAAACACAGCTTCAGCTTCATGCTAGGCTGCACGGGTGTTAATGAGTGGCCTTTCAAAACTCTTCTTTGAGGACAGCAGTGCCGTAAAGTCACTCCAGCATCCCCTACACAAACATCAGACACTGTCACTAGGGAACCTCTGACCACCAGCAGCAGATGACTTACTTTTCTTCCTGTCTGCCTCATTACAGACACCCAGCTGTCCGCCAACATGCTTTATAACAAGGCACGCGTTAAAGCACAGACCAGGAAACCCTTCCACTAGGCATTCTGCCTGCTCCCCAGGCTTTTGGGGCATTTCCTT
>NW_010145917.1:0-208 GCF_000699245.1 Pterocles gutturalis | reverse complement strand
TGGGTAAGACTTGGTGAGTGGTTAACCCGCTGTCTACTCTTCGCAGGGCGACGCAGCAGATGCTCGAGGGCCACGTTCTCTGTTCTGCACTACTGACCCAAAGAAAACCGCTCCAGATTTATACCGGTGACACAGGAGAGCGAGGCCTGGCCACGGTTAGCTCCCCGCCAGCTGCTCTGCGCCAGCAGGTCTAACGCTGCCGAGCTCA
>NW_010145916.1:0-44760 GCF_000699245.1 Pterocles gutturalis | reverse complement strand
GGGTTGTTGTGACCAAAGTGCAGGACTTGCTGCACAGCACCTCCTTACATGGAGAGTTCAGCCTTCCCTCTTGCAGCTTTTGCCATCTCCTGCCAAAGTCAATAGAAAGGCTCTTATTGGCAAGGTTGGAACAAGGACAGACCATCAGGTCCCCAAAAGGCATATGTGATTTAGCAGTGGTCCAAGACTCCCCAACAAGTCCAGGCTATGAGTGTCAAAAGCTAAGTCTGATAGTGTGAGGTTGCTGGCAGGTTCTCAGGGCAAAGTGACCTTCCCCTCCCCTGAGGAGGCACCTCCACCTGCCTTCCATTGCAGTACTGTGTATGTGGCTCTCCTTTGGGGATATAGAATAATAGAAACCACAGAATCATAGAATGGTTTGGGTTGGAAAGGACCTTAAAGCTGCCATGGGCAGGGACCCCTCCCACTGTCCCAGGTTGCTCAAAGCCTCATCCAGCCTGGCCTTGAACCCCTCCAGGGATGGGGCATCCACAGCTTCTCTGGACAACCTGGGACACTGCCTCACCACCCTCACAGTGAAAAATTTCTTCCTAATATCTAGTCTGAATCTGCCCTCTTCCAGTTTAAATCCATTACCCCTCATCCTGTCACTACATCCCCTTGTAAAAAAGTCCCTCCCCATCTCTCCTGTAGCCCCCTTTCAGGTACTGGCAGGCTGCTATAAGGTCTCCCCGGAGCCTTCTCTCCTCCAGGCTGAACAACCCCAACTATCAGCTTGTACTCATACGGGAGGTGCTCCAGCCCTCTGATCATCTTCATGGCCTCCTCTGCACCCGCTCCAACAGCTCGATGTCCTCTTGCATTGGGGGCCCAGAGCTGGACACAGCACTGCAGGTGGGGTCTCACAAGACCAGAGCAGAGGGGGAGAATCACCTCCCTCAACCTGCTGTTCACGCTTCTCTTGACGCAGCCCAGGACACGGTTGGCTTTCTGGGCCACCGGTTGGGTTCATTTCTCTCACCAGGGAAAGGAAAGAGCTTCTGGCAGGGAATGGCCCCTGCAGTAAGGAACAAAGCTGAGACTGCCTACTGGAGTTCAGTCCTCTGGCAGAAATCAGAGAACACTGTACACAATGACAGTACAACAAGTCTTTATTGAAGCAAGAGTGTGAGTCAAAGCAACAGGCAAAACACAAACACCAAGCATCGGGAAGAGAACAAACATCCGACTCGGCAGCGCCGGGTGCCAAATGCCCCAGTACACGACAGGAGACTGTCATGTTGTTGGTGGTATTTTGTCATAATTATGTGCAATTTGCTTACACATGTTGTTCAGCACAGATAAAATAATGATCAGCCTCTACTTGGCTTCTGACTGTGGAGTGACTGTTTCAGTCCTGAAGCAGCCCTTTTAATCTGCTTTCCTTGGTGCCTCCATGGTGAGAGGGTGAATGTTTGTACAGATACAGGCAACCGGACTGTGTATTTCCCAGGCTGCTGGATTGATTTCATGCACTCTTGGATGACTCAGTCCCTGGGGACTGCTCACAATTGCTTCAGTGCCCCTGATTGATAAACTTTGTCTTGTGGCTCCATGCTTTGGGAAGCTAATTTGCATGTATATTGCCCATGATTATTCACTCATTATTTTTATTAGGGAATCACACAGAGGCCTCTTCTGACGAGCTGTCCTATAGGTGCTATATGAACATAAAGCTTCATGACAGTTCTGCCACAAAGGTTTTCTAGTGTCTAAGAGACAAATAAAAGCTTGATCACTCTCAGCATTTACAGCTGCTGCAGAGAGCTAAAAGAAGGATCCTTTCTGCAAACAGGGCTCTTTATTTGCACAGAGCTCATAGCCACATCTCTTGAGGGAGTAGAAGGCAACACAATAAAGTCCTCATAAGCTACACCACGTTCTTCCTTTGGGACCATTTGGGATCGGTCTGGATATTTATCGGATAATCTGTGTTCCTCTGCATCATTTCTTCTCAGCATCTGGAGACACCATCAACTTGTCAGGTAGTTGATATTCACTGTGATTTCAGAACAGTGTGTTAGTCTTCACTACTGAAAAAGCGAGCTCTGTTCAGTCATGCAGAGTTTACTTGTACAGTCTTCACGGATTTTTTTTTTTTTAAATAAATTCAAAGAGTTATTTGGAGAAAAGAGCCTGCTTTGGCTTCCACAGACTCATCGCTGTGTCCCAGGACCACTCACAGGCGCTGCCTGGCACAAAGAAGGTACGAGGCCAGCTGAAGTCCTCTTGCTAAAACTCCTCTGCGTGTTTTCTTCTTCATCACATTCTACCCTTAGGCTGGGAGCAGAGATGGGGCCAGAGCATGGCATTGGTTCTGTGATTTGGGGTCAGTTGGAACCCCGCAGAGTTCCTGCACCTTCCCAGTGGTGCACGGAGAACCTGGAGGTGGGCTGCACACTTTAGCCACCCTGGGAGCTGCCTTACTCTGCGCTGGCAGCCAAATTCAACAGAGGAGAGAGAGCCTTGAACTGAGAAATTGTGTGCATCCCAGGCTGCCAAGCGCCCCTCAGCATATCTTCACTGAGGTTAAGGTTCACTGGAGCTAGGTGCTCCAGAATCCACCCCAGTATATGAAACCCCCTACCAGTTTGGTTCAGGTTTCCCAAACTCCCTGGTGCTTATTCACAGTCACTTCCCCTTTGAACTGCTTTAAGATTCAAACACTGTGACTGCATCCCACAGGTTTCAATGAATTTGACTGGCCTCAGTCTTCCCACATGGCTCAGGATGAAATTTTTAACAAAGTCTTGGCAGAACTGACCCATCCTTGAGAACTGGTTTATTGCACAACTGGCTACTTCATGTTAAAATGAACTGTGCAGCCATGGAGATCATTCATACGAGCATATTAAAATACTCAGATGTTTCCTCGCTGTATTTTTGATTTTACAATTAACGGAACATTCATCATTCTTTCCCCTTTTAACTGATGTAAAATGACTGTTCAGTTTAAAATAATGGCAGGCAGCAATGAGACTTGTACTAAATTCCAGCTAGTGGGATGCTTTGAGACTATAACCATCAGCTTCTGAACCTGATAATCTTCTATATTTTTATTGCTCTCTTTCACGATGAAAGGCTTACATATAGCCATTTATTTTGTTTCATATCCTTTATCATAAGAAGAATATATGAATCTGTGTAAGGACCAAAGTTTCCTATGAAGAAATGTGTATTGTCTTACCACTTCCATTTCAGTCACCTGAAACATAAGGTCTAAAAGCTTACAATAATCTACAGTATGTCCCTTCTTTTTATTAGCCTATCAAAGTGGCAGAAGAGTGGCTTTCACAGACACTGGTCAGCTTACATGCCTTCAGTGTAATGTGGGCTGCTTTATTCAAATATTACAGCAGTGATTGTGTTCCCTCAGCCTCTGTAATTCATCAGATCAGATTTTTAAGACAATATTAAAATCATCACTAAAACAGTATCCTAGCTATTAAAATACCTAAAAACATTGTTCAAACCCCATCATTACTAGTGCCCAATTAATAAGTTCAATTTTATAGCCTAACTAGACAAACCTCATTACTGTAAATATAAGCTCAGAAACTAATTTAGTTGCCAAATGGAATATCAGCCACATTATCAGTAGAGTTCATAAAATGAAAATATTCCAGTGATATACTGAAACCTCCTCCCTCCTCCTTACTCCCTCCTGCAGTAACAGGGAGCATTTGAGAGGTTCCCCTCTGGCTCCACGTTCACTCAGTGCGATGGAGCTGACCTTGCTGTTCACTAAAGCCCAGTTTCCTTTCCCTGATGGAGACGTTGTGCTTATGTGCAGAGAGCCCGCTTCCCTCCACTTGCAAAAGAGCTTTGGGTAATTTCATCTCGGCAACTCAATTAGACTAAGTTGGGACAAACATAATGCTTTCATTAATTTACTGATTTTTCATAGAAATATCTTAGGGTTAAATATTTTCTACTGGTACCTAGGGTGACTGTGGCCAGAACCGGTTATGTGCAGTTTTAGTGTGTGTGTATATGTACATACTATATATACATATAGTGTATATATATACATATATAAAAAAAATAAAATACAATTACACACATTTCCTAGATGCTCCTCCATCAGATGCTCAGCTGCCACTTCTGTAGGACAAAAACGCTAGGTAATACTATTCAGTAAGGAAACGAAAATTCACTTGATATTCTAGATGTCATTCTAAAGCTTATGCATATGGTATATGTAGAATGCAAGGCAGTGTTCTGCTTACATCTCGGAGAGCAGAGCTTTAATTTTTAATCTTGCTGAGATGCTCTTTATCACTGTTTTCCATATCTTCAAGCATATCAGCATTTTACAAGTATTGCTAGAACAGTTGCCCAAGGTGCAGCTGAACATCGGGATCACTCTTTTTTTTCCATCAGGCTGAGTATCCAGCATGGCAGGGTTATGTGTGCTCATCCCCCAAAATAACTGCTCAGTTTGATGCCAAAGGGGAAGTGAAAGTTTACCAAATACTTCAAACTTTTGCTTTGAATGTGTACAGGGCGGAATTTCAAATTGCTGGAGCCAGGGAGGCTGTTTCTCCCTCCTAAAAGCTGGTGATTGGACTGTTTTCAGAGGCCACCACATTTCTTGCTGCCAAAACAAAGTGTGAGTGCCTAGGAGAAAATAAACTTAATTGCAGCAAGGGTGACATTTTTAGAAACAAGTTAATTACTTTCATTTCAGGGAAGAAATATTTCATGCAAGCTTTCTGCTTAGGACAAGATTTTGTCACTCATATTGTGTAAATCCTCATCAGTCAAGGACCCAAGAATGGGTCAAAGGATCCAGACGACTTAAAGAAATGCATGAAATCACTTACATAAGCAAAAAAGAAGCAGTGAGCGAGCTAGGCTGTGTGTGTCTATTCCCACAAGTATACTTACATTAACACCATCATATATGAAACAGTATGATCAAGTGTATTCAACAGCTTCACTCACTGTTTGCCCTTAGCTCTGGATTTGAGAAGGTCCTGGCACCTGATATTTCTTCTCCAAAAACATAGCTTGCCAAAATTGTCCTCCCACTTCCCTAAGTTTCCCCATCCCTGAAAAAACAACCAGTGCATACATAAGCTATACTTAGCTCTGCATCAAAACCATGATGCTCCTTGAAAAGAGTATGAGCAAGGATACAAACCATTCTCTTTCAAGTGTCAGACCAAAGACATCTCTATTTATGTACACAAAAGCCATCACAGATCATCTGCAAGGTATTTTTTTAGTCTCTGTAAGATTTTTAAATACTACTCAGGACTGAAAATTTCTCTTTTCCACGAACTCATGTTGCAAACAGAAGCCAGCCATGTCAGAGGCAAAGCCTTCTGTATGCTGGGAAGCTATATCCCCATGTTCTGCATGGCCTGGCCCACTGGTGGCAGGTGGAATGGCTCAACCATAGGAAGAAGACAAAACTGCAGCAACAAAATCCATCAGGCTGAGGTGGCAGCCAAATTTTGCAGACTTCTGTTTTTGTATTTGTTCTCCAGCCTTTTCAGTACATTGCCCAAGTCAAAACTCAGTGTGTACAATACCCACGGCGCAGGAGAACAGGCTTGTTTGCACAGGGAACCTTTTTATAGCACTTTAATACTTCCACCACAAATTATTTGACTCAACACATCAAGATGATTAACTCAGTCTTCATAAATTATTTGATCGACAAATACTGACCAATGAAAAATGCCTGTTTTCTCTCTGCATACTCTCACCCTGACCCCTGACACATATCAACAGGTAATAAACTATTTTATTCCTGTTTTCACTTCAACAAATGTCCCTTAGAGCATCAATTTAGTTAATTCATAAGAACCACTTGGAGCAGATACCTGAAAGGAACTTTCTCTATGGCTATAAAAGCTTCATTAACTAAGACTGGATTCATACCAACATTTCAAAGGGGAGTCCCTTTTCACTTTCAAATATTCCTCCAGTCTATCAACTTTTACATCACTCCTGAGGGCTGGCTCTAAGTCAACAGCTTCATTTCCCAAGTAGCAGTACACTTATGCTACTCTATGTGGGCAGTTTGCCCTGGAAAGCCCTGTGATTAAAAGAATCTAGACAAGAACTTGGCAGTAAATTGTCCCTGAATACCAAACGTCCGTACACAGACAGAGGAGGAAAGCACTTTACAAATAATAGGATTGAAAGCAATAAACACTCACAGCATTTGTGCCCATTTAAATGGACAGATGGAGCTGTTTGGGCCTATCAGGTCAATAATCCACAAACTAAGAAGGATTTATGTGATAGACCATAATGGCTTAAATCCACTTTAAAAAGGAGGGTTACAATAACTTGGAACAATGCTCGGTGTATTCATGGGGCTGATGGGGTAAATAACGACAAACCGTTCTGAACTAGCACAGTTATTTAAAAATCAAAGGTACAGGTGAAATAACAGGGTTTTAAAATGCCTCTGTTCCACTGTTCTTCAAACTGCCTAAGCTTTAATACAGAGTGTCACAACAGTGAGTCAGAGGCAGGCTGCCAGAGCAGCCTTTCCCCAGGGAGCGGTGCGGGGCCAAACCCCCCCTTCTCTTCCTGAACTGAGGAAACCAATTGTGCAACCTTGGGATGGAGTGGGAAGATGCTTAGTGGGGGTACAGCATATGTCGGTTTTCCTTTTTCCTGGCCTTTAAGCAACCTCTAACCTTCCAAAGGCTATCAGCTGCCGTGAAGCATGGGGAGCCCACCCTGAATGAGGTAACCCAGGTGTGGTCAGAGCCTATCTGACTCCCCATGGTCAGAGTGGGCTGTCCTTAGCTAGTCTGTTACAGGAGCAAGGCAGGTAGAGTTCCTGAAGATTTTGCCTCTTCTGTTAGCTAAACAATTTAGCAACTTGCTCTTGGGTTAGGTAAACATGTGAGAGAGATTTCATGTGTCCTCTTCTGACCAAGCAGGAGCAGGACTTCTTGGGTGCATCATGAAGGGGATTTAATGAGGTAGGTAAGAGTTTATTTTATTGCTATATCTGCGACTGAGTCTGCAAATAGTAGCAAATATGAGTTCAAGCTCTCATCTACCTTGCTGAGTAGCATCTACTTCTGTATTATCTTCTTCTCTAAAGAGCCTTTCTTATTTCCAGATTTTTGGCTCTGACCTCAAGAGTTTCCCACCTCTTCCTTCAAATTTCCTTCCTTCTCCAAACTGTTTTTTGTTTTTTCCCTTTTAACTATCTAAAATACTGGAAAGCTTCTATACTGCAGTCTTGGCAACAGTAGTTTCCTTTCTTTTTCTGGCCACGCAATAGCTCAGAAATATTTCATTATAACTGTGTGTGTCAATACTGTTACAAGGCATTAGACCAGCTTTTCCCTAGCTGTAGAAGGCATCGCCTCACAAAAATTTAACAAGAGAGTTGTTTTTCACGGTGTTTGGAAGTTAGGAGGGTAATGAGGAACACAACCCACCCCTCTTCCAGAGAGGCAATTCCCCTCATGCGTAGCAGTTGGCAAACTCTTCAATATCCTTCTGGTCACACTCAACTTTCAACCCATAAAGCAAAGCTCAAGGTACTTCTCTTCCTCCTGCTGCTGAGGAAAGTAAACTGAGTGATGTCTGAGGCACTTGGATATGCTGGATACAAGTGTCCCATTGAAACGGATAAACAAACGCAGAATAACCAGAGAAGCCGCAGGGAATGCTGTGAGTGGCTCACCAGCATGTCCTTGGACGTGTGCATATTGTTCCTCTTCAAGTCAAGAGCAGCTCTGCCTGCAGCCTGGGAAAGTACATGGTTAAACACATTGGTCTGCATTGTTCTCTTTGTTGCTTTCAAGTTCAAAAGACTTCCACCCACCACCAGCAGAAATGTGTGGGATCTGAACGAAGGGAGGGTGCTAGGAGTTTAACTTAACCGCTTGTGGTTGGTTCTGCGATCTTGTTCTCCTGCTATGTGAAGTGTGTACATAAAATATAAGCAGCTTGAAATGTGGGGGGTTTTTTAATTGAAATGTGTTCTTTTTTAATATATGTATACACAAATGGAGCCTAGTCTGTTCCAAAACATGTCTGAACTACAGAAAAATGAAGAACTGGACTTCAGTGTGAAATTGATTGCATATTCTATTTGCATAGAGCAAGACTGGAGGGGGAAGGGGGAGTAATAGTAACTTTATTGGTCAGCTGCCTTCTGTAAGAATGATGTCCCTTCTCTTAACTTTCTTTCTGTTGTTCTTTTATTCAGTCCTTGTTTCTGTGTCTTTAGATCAATAAATAATATCTGTTTGGGAAGACAGGAGGGGAAGAACCCTTCAGGTGCCCAAGAGAACTCATGTTATCTCCAAATACAGAGGTTTTGCAGTTGGTGCTTTATTTTCTTTCTCTGATGATCAGAAGGTCAGGAATAGCATCTTTGAAATGTATTAATCTTCTCATAATTTCTAAAACAGTCATTCTTTTTTCCACTGAGCAATGAAGAAAAATCCTATTTAGAAAAACTGAAGAGGAGAAAGGAGGGTTGGGGAGGCGTTGCTAAATTTGGCAGTTCAGCATACCTGGCATTCATAGTTATTCAGTGCAGAACCTGAACAGGTACTTAACATGCCCTTAATTCTGAGATTAAGTTTAAATATTCTTTTAAATTGGGTCCAGGTTTACAGCTGAGTGTGAAGAAGGGTTTCACAATTTGCTGACAGTCATAGGAAAATAGAGAAGTAATTCTGATTTGATCCAATTAATATTTAAACAAAAATTCACAGAATTAAGAACTAAAAAGAATCATTTGTGGTGAAGAAATGTCTTGATTGTTCTGAAAGAGTGGTGTTTTCACTTTGAGCTTTCTGAATAATTTTTAAATACATTTTGAAAGTCATTTCGAATGGAAAAGTTGGTTTGCGCTTGAAAAGCAAAATATATCACTATCATGTCCGAATACAATGGTTTTACTTTTTCAGGTTTGTTTGTCATGTGCTCCCCCTCCCCAGCCCAACGACAGCTGTTTCTAAGAACAAACACTTTAGTAAAATTTACTTAAATTCAAACCAATATTTCTGTAACTCTGTATAGAATCTTTCTCACTCGATGTTTCAGACAAAAATCTTGTCCAGCTATGATCTAGATGTTGCAGGAAACATGAATAGCACTTTACCTCTGTAACCTACTGCCCTGTATAATCCTTCAAACGTCAGGCTATATGCTGGCTTAGGGAGGTTACCCCAGCAAATGGATAACTCACGAGGGAGCACAGCTGCAATGTCAGTGGCAGTGTATCGGTGTCAGCAGTAGGATATTGGTCTGTGGTGGCAGAGCAAGAAAAGGTTTAAATGGAGCTATTTGCTATGTACTAATGCAGCGATGAACACAGAAGTCTGGATAACGCTGATGGTTGAATTTCTGATATATACAAGAAGTCCATGTTCACTGGCTGGGGGAGACAGAACATCACTACGCAGGCAAAAGTATCTTGTGATGAGGTCAGCTAGAAGAAGCAAGTGCAGAAATATCAAGAGTTCCCAGCGGAAATCCTGACCCCATTGAACTGTCTGGGAACTTTGACATATGATGTACTCCACTGCCTTCCTCTTGTTATGGGACTTGGGATACTTCTGGGTTTGTGAGTCTGAGTGTGCCTCCCAGTCGCATATCAGATAGGAACTTACCTAGGCACATATTTAATTTTCTTCTTTGCCTGTGTCCACTCTCCTGCCCCATGCGTAGGCTCACCTTGTCAAACCTCATCGTGTCCTAGCAGGTCCCTGTCCAGGTGATCAGGAGATCAAAATATTATGATATGCCATAGTAGAACACCATCTCCCCAGTGGATGCAAACAGAGGAACCACGAGTCTCTCCTTCCTGCCCCCATGCAGGTTTCCCCAGGTGGTCTATAGGCAAGTCTTCTACAACAACAGCAAGGAAACCAGCTCATGTTGATTATTTCATGTAGTGTGAATGCATTCAATGTTTCCATATGTGAGGGGAAGATTATTTTAGTTACGACTTTAAGCTGCTATTTCTAACAACTAGAGCTAGCTACATCTGGTGGCTCTGAGCTCAGCCCTTTCATGCAAGGGTTAACGTTTTTACTTGCTGAATAGTATGTTTTCCATACCCTCACAGCCAAGGGCTGTGATACCTCATGAGTCCCTCCAGCTCAGACTGTGGGCACCTACAATTTATTCTGAGTATGCAAAGGTCTTAATTTAATATGAGAAATAGAGAGAAAAATAAGTGGTGAAAACTGACTTAAGGTGTTTTATCTTACTAGAAAGTTGTGGGGTTTTTTTGTTTTTTTTTTTTTTTAAACATGTCATGGGGTCAGGGTGATACAAGTTCCCTTCAGCCTCTACCAGTTGAATCTCCATGACAATCTACTTGGCTTTTTAGCATATTGCTCGTGGACCCTTTGCATAGTTACTGGAATTGTCTTAGTCTCCAAAGTCACCAAGGAAATTCTAGCAGCTTGGCTGGAGCCCAGAAATAGGCTCCCCACAACTGAGAACTCAGGTTTTATTGCAAACTGATCTGAGGGCATTTATCAGTGGGTAGCTTATATTTACCAAGCATTTCAGGCTTTGCTTGTGTCTTCTAATTAAATCAAACCAACATCATCATACAATCAACATCACAAAAACCGGGTCAGCATATACTGTTCATAAATTATCACAAAGCATCTGTCGCATGCTTAATCTGCTTTTTAACGTGGGGGGCTGCCTTTAGCTTAAGACCCAGGCTTAGGCACTGCTTTAGCCCCTTGTTGTTTGACAGTGCGTGACTGGAGGGCAAGATTACTTGTACAACATGCAATGCAAATGCATCTGACTCATTATCAAACGGTATCTCTAAACAGGTTGTTTAAAGCTTTTAACCTTTGTCCAAAAAAACTAGGATCCATGCCAGCAACCCTTCACATTGAATAATATTTATTTCCAAAATTCAGGGAGTAGAATGGTTTACTTGTTTTGAGATAGTGGAAAAAAAGGTTACTTTGAGGTATGCAGAGAGTGTTAAATTAAAAAATTAATGTTTTAAAGATAAAGTAGAGGTGGGGATTAAGAATTGCTCGCTCCTTGGTCTGCAATTGTTGTGTAGCATTTTAGGGCTGGAATTCTGCATATTACTGGATTCAGCACGTCTCCCTTCATCTCTCGAAGTAAATTATAGAATTTCCCTCTTCACTTTGGCTGCTGCAGTCATGGTAAAGATGAGAGGCAGGGAAAGAAATCATGCTTTATGTGGCACGCACTGTGAAAGGGAGGAAGACCTAGTAAAAACCATGTGTCTGTTGACCTCTTGGCTGTGTACCTGTATGAGCTACCAAAACCTTGAAGGTAGACAGCTGCAGAATATAGTTACGCCAGTTCTTTCTCCTCCTGTGCCAAGCGAGGGAATGGGATAAAGCTTTCACTCCAGCCTCAAACTTGCCTGCTAACATGTGTGGCTCCTGGAACAGCTGCAGGAAGGGGGTGACACCTGAGAAGGTCACTGTTGAAAAGAATACCTCCAGTAATGCTTCTTGTTCTAAGCAGTCTGGTCCAGGCTGATCAGACAGAGTAGAGAGACTGCATTTCATTTAAGGAGCAGCATGATATCTGCCTCAGTCAGGACTATCCTGGTTGGGCCTTCATCACGAGCATACGAACAGCACCACTCACAAGCAGCCCAGAGAACATCAGTTTGACCGCACTGATTTGTCTTTTGCACGGGAGGCTTTCAAGGCCAGGCTGGATGAGGCTTTGAGCAACCTGGGCTAGTGGGAGGTGTCCCTGCCCATGGCAGGGGGGTGGAACTGGATGACCTCTAAGGTCCCTTCCAACCCAAACCAGTCTGTGATTCTATGAGTGTAAACAGAGAATTGATTTTAATAAAGGTGTCTTCATAGGATTCTTCTATGGTGTCCTGAACAGTGTCTATCAACAGAGAGTCTGTCCTTTCTGGTAAATGGCAATATCGCTTTTGCTTCATATCACCTTTGTCGTCCAGGCCTGACTCCCTTGAGGGCATACCTTACCATTCTGCAATGAAACAGGATCAAGCAAAATGTTACCAGATTTGGGAACTGCTGTGTTTGCTATTACGCTTCTGGTACTCAAATAAAATTCTGCTTTATCCGTGGAAAAAGCAGGCAACCAGCTTCCATAAGGGCTGTGACAATGGACCTGTCAGTCACCTCAAATTTTTAACTCTGCAGAAAGTAAACGGGTTTGTTTGAATCTTCTAGGGACTTCTTTCGCCGCAGTTGTATATATTTGCATAGTGATTCACAGATAAGTGTATGCCAATAGCCACTTCTGTGAACAGATGTTGACAGAAGTATCAACAGAAGTATCAGAGTTATGTGAACAAGTATGTCTTTTTGCATGCACAGAGAAATGCATAATCTAGCAGCGTGCTGGAAATTTCGGTTAGTTCTGCCTTCCAACACATGTATCCAATCACTGCATGTTAATCAGCCTTTGCAGAAGTATTGATGCTTCTCGGTAATATCAAGCAAGAATTTAGAATAAGAAAGGGAGAACCAGAAGAATTGTGCTGCAGTAATGTTGGTAATAGAGACACTGTATGCATATTTTATGACACCTTATTAAAAAAAGGCAACATTCAATTTGAAATGGTGTGTTTGTCAAACAGTGCAGTGATTGAATATATTCTTAGTCATTATCGTAACAATAATGTAGCAAATATTGAAATAATTACCTAAAACTTCAAACATTTGGTATGGGCTGCTTTAATAACAGGTTTGAAGGAATCTGCTTGGCTGTATGTGTCCCTTGAATGCTGGTGTTATCAAGATGAATCCTATGAAACAGGGACATTTAGTAGAGAGCTGTCACAGACCAGCATGACATGGTGGAAAAGAGAAAAAGTTTTGAATCAAGTCTCAGCATCCTTTATGGAGCAAAATACCTGTCAGTTCAAGGGGTAACCTACTTTGCTGATGACGGAAGCAAAGGAGGCTTTTAGAAATGTTAATATGTTTCCAGACACTAATACATTTTTCAGACCAAAATGAAATTAAGCAGTATGTAGCCCAAACTCAGTCTGGGAAGAGAAATGTATGTAATTCTCTCTGGTTCTGTTCCTCTTCTGTTATTCTGGAGCAAGTCAACAGTGCTATTCCAGTAATAGATCAATTTCTATAGCGAGGTATAAAATCTGAGAAGCACTTAGACAATGGATTTTTTTCAGGTTTCTATTGTGATTAGATGGACTCTATCCACTTTTATTTTTATGTTCTCATTGCTGTTTTCTTTCAGATTATACATAACTAGCCTTCCCTGAACTTTGTTTCCTCAGAGTATGAGATACTGGAAATCTTGTTTATCCTTTTTAATACTCTTCATCATGCCTTTGCTTCTGATTTGTGCCCAAGAAATCAGATTTCCCGTTACTAGAAACAGTCTAGTAGCACTTTCTTCTTCTTTTTAACATGGTAAATCGTCTGAAGCAAATCCTTACCCATCCGGAGCTCTCCTTTTATTGCAGACAGGAAGCAGGTGGCTTGATGAGAGCATGCTAAGAAGGAAGCAGAAGGGTTAAAAATCCTAGAATATTTAAAATCCTAATTTTTTTTTTTCTCTGTTACAAAAAATGGTAGGGGCCATTTACAAATATGTTTACTGCAGAAGAACAACAAATTTCCCTGTATGTCACACCTAAAGCCAAAAAGTGAATTGCTACTTCACTAGGGTCCTCCTATGGGTGTGCCTAAAGAGTGGGATCAGCTCACACCAAGGAAAATTCATGTAGATAATGATGTATTTGTGAGAGCCTATGTCTGAAATCGCATGTGAATTCCCTTGCAGTGCTAGCTTAGGAGATCTCTTGTGTTTTCTACTTACAGATACGCACACACACAAAAAAAAAGGGCTAAAGGCCTTCTCTCTTGTCCTTTGTTATGGGCATTTTTTATGCCCATAACAGATACATTTTGTTTTCTCCAAATCTTACAAGAAGCCACACTTCACAAAGTTAGTCAGCTCAATTGTTTCACAGTGTCCCTTCCTATTTCAGAAAATTTCAGCAGGGTAATGTCTGTCACATTTTATGCAGGAATTTCTTACAGGTCGAAATTTTCACCTTAGTGACTTTGGCCTCTTTCAGAGATGCAAGCTTCCCTTGACACTGCTGTTGAAATATATACTACTTAACTAGATTCTAGACCATGGTTGGTTTTTTTTTTTTTAGTTACTTGGTGCTTCAATCTCCTTCCTGTATCTGAAAAAAAATAAAATTGTAATTAGTCGCAGAGGTTTTGCAGAATCCTCCTTTTAACATGACAGTTCATTTTAGTGAGGCTATCTTACCACCATTTAGTGTAACACCTGAACAAACCTCGAGTACCTTGATTTTCTTTAGCTCTCCCTGTGGATTGCCCCCTCAGTAAGATGCTGACAGGCTTCGATACCATTTACATGCTTGCAGTTGGCACAGTAACAACAACAACAACAAAAATTGATCTTTTGTAATCATATGGGTGCTACCTCATTATTTCCTAGGAATGTTACACTGTGAATTGTCTTGTTTGTGAGATGCTCGGGGGTGACTGTGGCATAGACTTAATGCAGAATTCCAAAAATTAAATTAGGGACCATCCCTGCTGCTGCCATCAGATTACTCAGCCACAGTGATTCTGCTCTATAACACAATCTTTGTTCTACTGGGCTTTATATGACTGACTATCACACACATCACCAAGCACAGTGATGGATAGGTATGCTAGGTCGATTAGTAAAATCATAGACCAGTGCTCAGCAAAATGTATTTGGACTGATGATGAAAGGTCTTATATCTTGACGTTTACAGAATTGCAATACCTTCCTTTGCCAGGGCTCTCGTAAGTATCCTGTATTTTAGTATATTCAAAATGCAGCAGCCTGCATCCTTACAGGCATTCAGCTAGCTTTGCTTTCACTATTTCATTTACACATACAGAGTGCCAATTCACTGTGTTTAAACAGTTTTTCCAGTCTTTATAGCAGAGATTTGGGCAGTAGAATTGTGTCTGGAGATAGAGGGCTATTTCTCTGACCCATCTACATATTAGACGAAGAGACTTGCATTAAGAGACAGCAAAATAAGTGCCTGAGTCTGCATAATATAAGAAATAGCTAGAAGGAAACCAAGACAGGCAATAGAGGAAAACCTTCTGCCATAAACATAGTCTTGACTTTATCGAGGATTTCTGGGAAGCACAAGGACTATAACTTACCTGTCGATTTCTCGTCTCTGTTGTTTCTTCTTTAGCAATTATGTCCTTCTAAGTAGAGGACTAAATGATAAAGTACAAAGCAAAAGTCGTCTTAAGGCTCGTTGAAGATGCTAAAATATGAAATGGATACTTTGGAGTACAGTGAGTCTGAGCTGGCTGATGTCAAGAAGTGATATTTAATTTCACTTGATATTAAGTGAAGTTTAATATATTCTACTAAAAATAAGTGTGTGTGTAGCTGTTCAGCATTTTTACTTGATAAAAATGCAAGTTTTTCAAAAGTCTGGTCTCTGCAACTACTTCACTGATGAATGTCCTTTCCTTTATAACAAAAATAAAAACACTTTTTGGCAGGGTTCTCTATAGCCAATTCACAAGTCTATTTAAATCTGACTCCCAAAGTTTTCTTCTCATATCCTATTTGTCAGCAGCTAATAAGCAGTGCAAAATATCAGTTGCTGAAGCATGTGGTTTGACGAGTGCTGGACTTGCTGGGCACGGATTACTAAACTAGAAGTTAGTTGGTAAAGCTCGGAGAAGCATCTGAAACTTGTTTCTGAGCATTTCTAGAATCACTCCCATGTTAGCCTATGAATCAAATGAGGTATCATTGCTATCTCTTCAGCTGTGTTTTAAAAAGAAATATCCTCGGACCTTTTCCAGGTGTTGTGCTTAATGACAGTGAGATATTAACAAGCTGATTAAAACTCTGATCTTCTATGCTCTATTTATTATTTCTTTTTAACAGAGCATCTAAAAGCTCCAGGTATGTTTATAGGACTGGATGTATGCAGGAAGAAAGTGGTCCTGCTGCAAAGAGTTGACAAATCTAAGAGGCAAAAGGCAAAAATAAGAAATCAGGAAGCACTGACAGCTTCACATGGAGATTTTTTTGGTTTGTTAAGACTACTGCTAAGGCAGCCAAGTGTTCTGGTGGTGGGTTGGTTTTTTTGGGGTTTGTTTTTTGTTTTTTTGGGGTTTTTTTTAAGAAATCAAAAGAAAACTCTGTAAGGATGGATGAAAAACTGGACAATGAGGCAACTGAAGGGGCAGATTGGGGAAAGCAGGAAACTTCTTGCCTGACAATCTTACAGCGCAATAACGGAAGAAGCAGTATGTTTGAAGGAAATAAACTAGTCAAGCATCTGTTACTCAAAGTACCTAAGTACAGTCTTAAATTCATCCTTGTTCTGCAGAGCAGGCGAAACAGGCATGACTGGAAGCACGGCTTTATACTCAGGTGAGTGCTGTACCAAATAAGTGTTATGCTGAAGTTTGTGAAAGTCTGTAATTGAATTGCCACTCCATCCTATGCCGTCCCCCTGCTCCAGCCTGGGACTTTTAAAAAATCCCCTTTAACTAAAGGCATTTTGCCTATTACAATGCAAGCAGTGCTTCAGACTAGGTAAATACTTCCTAGTTCTTAACGTGATATTTAAGACTGTAATTCCCATTTTGCACTCTATAATTTAGGTATTAATCTTTGACTCATCCTTGACATTCTGTTTCACACCTACAAGTACTTTGGTGCACAGTGTGTTTTGGAATTTAACAAAATTAGATATACTGCACTTTGCCAGAGAATGACTAGAAAAAAACGGTACTTTTTTCTGAAGCTAGCTGTGTAAAAAGCACACTTCTGCAGCTTTAGCAAGTCCATGTGTGTAAGGGCAGCTCTTTTGCCATCTCCTAGGGGGTCTATATAGTTTAGTGGGTTAGGTGGTGTTGGATTGACGGCTGGACTTGATGATCCTTGAGGTCTTTTCCAACCTTAATGATTCTACAATTCTACATCCACTGGAAATGAACAAATTGTGCAGAAAGGAGAAACAGTTTTAACCTACCACCTAAATTTATTTTACATAATTTTCTATGTGTATGTGCATCTCTGTGTATGTATGTACTCCCTATAGAAGCTTTATGCTACTAATATTTCAGATGGGAGCAGTTCTGGTTTCTCTATTTTCATGGGTGGTCTCTCCATCTTATATAGTTCCTAGGGTCTGTACCTCTCCAATTATTTACTTGACTCTGTGTTTCGGGATCTCTCCCGATATTTCCTAACCTTATTTTATGACTTCTAAGATATAGATCAGACAGAGAGGGGTCTGGCTTCTATTTTTCTTTTCCAAGTTAGATTGCATGTGTGCTAGCGGAAACCTACGAAACTTAAATCAACAGCATATGGCATGGGAGCCAGAAGCTGATGATGGCTGCCTCCTAACGATGCCTCTCTCAGTGCCATTTCTCCCTTTGCAGCATCTTTTTAGATACCCTGCTGGGCACCCATTGCATTGCCACCAAGCCCTGCTCTAAAGGAGAGGTTGATATGTGGCAGAGATAAAGACTTGAAATACATTTTCCTGCCTGTAATTAGGATGCCACTTTGTGTGCTGGAGACAGAACAGCTACGTCCTGGAGGAAATAGCTTGCTCTGCTGCTAATTCTGCTTGCCTTTAACTTGATGTATTTTTCTGCCCCTTCTTATAATCAAAAGTTAGTGTTCCGAATCTCATGTGATTGGGTTTTTGTGTGTGGAGGAGCAAAAGAAACTGAAAATTTGCAGAAAGGATGAAATGTAAAAAAATCAATCCCAGAAGAGCAGCGGCAATGAAGGAAGTCTTGGGAATGGGTGAAAATGGCACATGGTCACCTAAGAGAAAAAATACAATGTGGTTATACCTTACTGAAACGTAAGGAGCACTTGTGTACTGTGCCCCTGAGTTAAAACAATGGCAAGACACAGCAGGCCTGCCCTGGTGTCCCACTAATGGTCATGGTCTGTCCTTTCTTCATTCTCTTTGTTTTCTTTCATGGAGCAAGGAGGCCCTTCTCCCAGCAGCTTTTGCTACTGATTTCAATGAATCACAGAATCATTAAGGTTGGAAAAGACCTCAAGGATTTTGCCCTTGTACCTGGCACTGGTGAGGCCACACCTTGAATCCTGTGTTCAGTTTTGGGTCCACAAGAAGGACATTGAGGTGCTGGAAAGGGTCTGGAGCACAGGTCTGACGAGGAGCGGCTGAGGGAGCTGGGGGTGTTTAGTCTGGAGAAGAGGAGGCTGAGAGGAGACCTCATCACTCTCTACAACTGCCTGAAAGGAGGGTGCAGTGAGGTGGGTGCTGGGCTCTGCTCTATAGTAACAAGTGACGGGACAAGAGGAAATGGCCTCAAGTTGCACCAGGGGAGGTTTAGGCTGGATATTAGAAAAAATTTCTTCACTGCAAGAGTGATGAGGCATTGGAACAGGCTGCCCAGGGCAGTGGTGGAGTCACCAGCCCTGGAGGGGTTCAAGAAACGTGTAGATGTGGTGCTTAGGGACATGGGTTAGTGAGTTACGTGGTGTTGGGTTGGACTTGATGATCATTTAGATGGTAAATTCTTTCAAGCGGGGATTATTTCTTCATTGCCTGCCACAGTGGGACTTTTGAGCTGTAACTATGGGCATTGGGGACTCAGAAAGGCAAATTATGAAGAAGAAAAACAGTGGTGGAATAGCACAAATTGTAAATGATTTATTTCCTGAAGATTGTTTAAAGCAGATGTACGCAGTACTTAGCTAAATCTCTCAGCAAAAGCCAGACCTACAATGTATTGAGGAATAAAATGCGGCTGGGATGGAGCTGTCCCTTCTAATCACAGTAGAAGGAACCCATTCAGTTAACTACATCTTGGATATACAGTCTTCTCAACCCCAGGTCACGACTGGGCTCCTTCTCACAGCCAGCTCGAGGTTTAGGCAAGGCAGTTTCACAGAGAACCAGGCTGCCGGGGAGGAAGGGAGCTCATGTAACAGCAGTGGCTACAGAGCTCTTTGCCCAAGCTCTGTTTCAGTGGTTTGCTTTGCCAAGCAGCTATTGCCAGGGAGTTTCAGTCCATCCCAGAAGCAGAAACTGCCACCCCAGCTCCTCCAATTCCCTTGTGGCAGTGGAGACACAAGCCCAGGTTCTGTGGCAGAAGAGACCCAGCACCCACAGGGCTCGTGGCTCCTGCTCTCGGGAGCAGCAGCATTTGCTGTTGCCTTGCAAGGTGTGACCTCAAGCCACTCTCAAGTTCTAGCTTTCATCCTGCTCCAAGTATTTATCAGCCAATCCAATCTGGATATATAATGCTGTGGCTACTCTTGAATGAATGATCTTTTTATAAGGAAGGAGGGTGGGTCTTTCCACTGTGATTGCCTGCCACCTCTGAGCCCTTCCATCTTCAATCTCAGCCTCACCACTGCCCTAGCCCAGATCCAGTTGGTGAATATGACTTAAAGGAACAAATCAAAGTGATGGTGATAGATGTCCTCAGAGAGAGAAGATGGTGAGAAGTCTGTGACTTCATGACAAGAATTTATTTATTACAGAAATATATATGAGTTGTAAGAGTAAAGTAGTTACGGAGGTGAAAACGGAAGGACATCTTATGGGAACAGTAACAACAAAATGGCTTTTTTTTTTTTTTTTTTACCAATAATGACAATATCTGGCTTTGTCACAATTCTCCAGACGGGTGGTAAGACCAGTGGATTATTAAATAAATTAACTAAACAGTATGCTTTTCTGAGGTGATGAAACTTGTCAAAAAAACCTTTGCAGAAGACAGAGAGGACTTGAAGACCAAAGGGCTTGAGGGGCTAGACAAATATTTATTTTAAACATCTCAAATGTGTTTCTTCACTAAGAAGGAAATTGTCAACTGTGTTCTTCAAAGGTTCTCACATTTCAGAATATTTTGGTGGCTTTCTAGTCACCTACAGAGTACTATAATTCTTCCTTCAGCAAAGTAACTGAACGCCTTTTTTCTATGTGAGACATTCTAGTTACACCATCTTGCTCAATTATTAATGAAATGTACCAGAGGAAAAGTGGGGGAAAAACAGGTTCAGTTTGCAGCAGAGAAATTGGGAGATTTTAAGAAAATAAATTATAACCTTAAGGGTATTGTAACACTAGAAAGACCTACCAGGGAGGTTGTGCTGCCTTTCAAGGGAGGTCTTAAAGTGTAAGTTAGAGAAACATCAGAGAAGAATGAGCTTGGTGAGGTTAATTTTGCCTCAGTGCACAGGGATTAGATAACTTCTTGAAGTCCCCTTCTGTCTTGTGCATCTGTGAATCTGTGCTGGTTTTGTTGTTGTTGTTGTTGTTTGCTGACCTTTTATTGATCTATCCTGCTGTGCTGTTTGTCATTTAGACTGCAACTCTGCATGAAGTATTGCCTTCAAAGACTTTTTTTCCTTCTCCAGTAATCGTTTTCCTGGAGAGCACGCTACATCTCTCTCTTATTAAACGCAAACTATTTGTGTGTTCCAGTTCTCACCTCCTCAGGCTTTTAAAATTGTTTCCAGCAAATTGCTCAGGCATTGAGAGGAAAATTACAGCCTAGTAGTGAAAGTTCACATAACTAAAAAACGTTAAGGTCTCCCAATGTGACCCCATGTGAACAGTGCAAACAGTGGGCTTGCGGAAGATGGGTGTAAAATGCAGATTGATTTCAGTCGTGCCAGCATTTGGCTGAAGGAGCCTATTGTATACAACAGAGAGCTGCTATAGATACTGTCCAACTAGCCCCTTCAGTTAGGAACATAATTCAGCCATACACCGTATCCCCTTTTCAAGCTGAACCAGGTACAGTGCATTCTCCCTTATTTCTACAGCCAGACAACTCATTCTCTTTTGTTATGAGACCCACTGAAGACTCCCTGTGAGACGTGAATGTTGAGCAACCACAGGAAGAAAAGGGGGAAAAGGAGGATTCTCACAGAGAGCTCATCTCATTTCTGTGGGCTCTTCACAAAAGCAGCAAGGAAACCAAAGCAGGATTACTCTGAAGTAACCTCTGGGGTAATTGTTTTTTGTTGGCTTCTGACTACAGACAGAGCCCAGGGAGAACAGCGTCCCGGCTGAAGTACCTCCTCAGGTGTGAGAATCTGGAGTGGGAGGAGGGATGGTGGCCCAGTTCAAGCTCCAGTTGCCCCCCTGGTCTAGCCCTCACGAGGAATTTGTTATTGGATGATTTTATGGGAAGTTGTTCAGGGAACTCTGTGACAAAGTGTGTTTCTCACGTGGCTTGCTGGCAGAAGCCCTTTTTATCCTAATACTAAAACATTTTTAATACCTTAAATTCTTGCCACAGTCAGTGAATTTCAGTTTAGGTCCTGATTTAAATAGAGATCAGTTTTATCTGTATGCATTACACATCTGGGATTAAGCTCCTTATATTCCTATACCTACACAAGCCAAAGCCATGAGACAAACAAGAAATATCACCCGTATCACAGGGTTACAGCCACCTGGTTTATAGCATGCTGCAATATTCAGTCCATATAGCAATTGTCTCCTCCTTCCTCTAGATTCTGTCCTACTCCTTTTGCTATTTCCACTTAGTTTCCAGCTATTTCCACAGTACATTGCTATTTCCATCTACCCAGCACTTGTAGTTCCATATAGACAATATTTCAGGGACGGACCTTGCAAAGGCATGATCAGTTCCTCTTCGCTTCAGTTTTCTATATGGTTCCTTTACTGGAAAGGTACCAGGTTAGACCTTTGTCTCACTGAACCATGTCAGGAAGCTATAGGTATTGCCAATGGACTACGCCTCTAGAGGGCTTGCACAAGGAAGGTGCAAAGACGATGATTTAGAGGAAGCAGCTGGCTTCAGTCACCATTGTAATGATGCTGTGCCCACTCATCTCTGCTGCAGAAGCTGAATTTCTTTTGTACACTCCAAAAGAAATACTGTAAAAACCATTCTCTTAAGTTAGTTGGTACTTCTCTCTTTCTTACCCATGCTGGGCTTCTCTAAGAGGCACAAAATTCTGCACAACTTTTCACGTTTTCTCTAAACCTATTATAAAGCTACTCAGTCTTGTTTGTAAGTGATATATGTCCTTGCTGACTCATGATTGTTACAAGACCTCTTGTTTGCAGAGTACCATACTCTAATAAAGAATATAAGAATTCAGGCAATGTCAGAGCTACTCTGTCTCTTGAGTTTAATAAAGTGGACTCCTTCCACACTTGAAATCCCCACTTGAGATACCTGGGAGACACTCTGATAACCTAGGAGTTTCTGTTATTGTTATAACAATGACAAAGGTGTTGTGTTATCACACAAAAGCCTTCTTCTTGCTTGTCGTGTTTGTTTAGATATATATAAAAATGGGGATTTATATGTTTACATACTGTAAAAACATCTTTATATATTTCTTTAAATCTGGCCTACTTGAAACCAAGATGCTTTTTGTGTATGTTTGACCACTTCAAAGGGGATAACAGAAAGAAGTTATTTCCTATTATGCTTGTATTTAATAATGCTTTTTACTGTATGGTACTCAGCTCTGTTTGAAACAGGAATAGATAAAAGATTTGAGGAGTAGAGAACAGCAAGGCAGATGACCTGGACAGCCAAATAATTACGGTGTGTTCTCTGTCACAGAAGCTTTATAACACAGAGCTGTAAGAAATGAATACCCTACATCTCTCCCTTCTGAAAAGGAGATTAAAAAAAAAATCCATATTACTTTTATTTTTTCATTATTTTTATTTTAATATTTTAAGCTCTGAGGTCAAGCTGACTTTAAGGAACTTCTAAAGTTACAAGGGGTCAGGTAAAGGAAGGATTTCCAGAGACTGCTTTCGTAGCTTTTAAAGTTCTTTCTGACAGGGACTGCTGATTGCAGCCTGCAAAGGTATTAAATACAGTCACCGCTGCTGATTTGATCATCAGTGCCTGATTTCTCTTCTCCCCCCTTCTTTTCTGAAGACATTATTAGTTTTAATACCGGGCATCCCAAGACTACAAATACGACCATTCAGACAAGATATTTTTGGCCTTTGATAATTTCCTCAACTGCTTTTTCAAAATCACTATGTTTTAATTGGTCACTTGAGCTTTTTTTCAGTGACGTTTAAACCTCTGATGCATGTCACTTCAGAAGCATTTTCCAAACATTGTAGGCGTCACGGAGCAATTTTAGCATAAAAAGAAGAGTATAACTAGAGATGGCGGGGGAGCAAATTACATTTTGTATATATAGTATTAAATGCTTCCATTAGTTGCCATAGGGATGGGCAGAAGTTGGTCTGAAATGACAGCTTTTCTGTTGCTTGATGTGTTTGAAAAGAAAACATTGGGGGGAGGGTTTTTTATTGTTATTATTACCCTGGGAGTCTTTTATAGAGGAGGGGGAAATATTAAAGTCATATTTCTCAAAAAAATGCAGCAGGGCTGCGTTAACAGACCAGGCATCACCTTCACCTCTCAGACCTCTACAAAACATGCATTTTGGTTGCTTCAGGGCTGAAATTCCACAGCTGCTCTGAGCTTCACACTTACTTCTGTTGTCAACACCTGCAACCCCTCCTCTTGAGCAGTATCTGTAAATCTGCTGCAGTAGTAACCCAAGGAAAACCATGTACTGCAATTAGTGCTGTGCACACCCCGGTTACAACAGAACTGGTGAGACCTGTTACTACTCCAAAATATGCAAATGAGAGTTAATCAGGAGGGTTAATGTTATAACTTTCAGTGTTTCTGAAGGCAATCCGCCAAAGAAGGATGTGCCCTGTTAGGAATGAAACTGAGGCACTCTTCTTACTGAGCGTCTAATCTAAATTCCCTGGACTTTCCATTGATTTTTAGTAAGTTTTTAAACAAGCACCTGCAAAATGAATTTTTTTTTTTTTTAAATCTAAAAGGCTTTTTTTCTTCCTTTTCCTGAAGACAATGTTTTATTAAAATTACTTATCAGCCTGGGGGGTACTGAGCAAACATTGAATGTTGTTTTCAGAAGACCACCCACAGACTCTGAAATGTCATTTGTCAGGGCAATAATTTGCAGTTTGCCTGCACACGCTGTTCTGTCAGTTCGTGGGGAAACACCTCACTAATATGACTGTAGTGTCTCTAATAATTAGTGAAACCTCGGTAACAGAATAAATATGCATTATTTTTCTTCTCAGTGGTGTTGGCTGAATAAGTGCAACTCATGTAAAGCACTGGACCAGTCCTTGGCTGATGTTTTATAGAAACCATCTTCATCCTAGTGTTCTGTTAAAAGACTTTATCTTCTGTCAAGGTGAAGAAGTGGAGGAAAGGATCTACATTAGCTGTTCTATGGTGGAATGCAAATTTGGTGTTAGTCCTACAAATTCCTACTGAAGGTAAAGAGGTTTTGCTTAAAGGCAAGCAGAAATTCTTCAAAATCAAGAGTCTGAAGTAGTCTCCTGAGCCTGCAGTATTTGGTGAAAAAGGAGGAGGATGTGGGCAGAAGGCAGACATGTTTGAGGAGACAGGGAACTAGTGAAGCCCCCATCATGCTAATGGAACATGTAGCTGCAATACATATGCCTCTTTTAGGCCATACTTTTGCTACCAGGCAGAAGTAACTTGACAGTTCTACAGTCTCACTAGCATTAAGAAAGAATTAGGTTCTTCTGGCTTGTTATCTTGCTCGTCATTTTTGACATTGCATAGATCTGCATTATGCAGGATCAAATCCTTCAATAAAGTACAGAAAGTACAGCAATATGTAATTGCATATACTTAAAATGAAATGCACAAAAATATCCAACTTGTGCACATAAAAAAACTGTGTCCATACTAAGTTAAAAGTACGTGCAGACTTTGGAATAACTCCAGTAGTAAGGTACGGTAATATGTGTCCAGGAATGCTCAAGGTATCTGGAGTATTTTGTCAACTACATTCACCTGTTTCATTGCAAGTCCTATAAATATTCCCAATGCAGAAGATGTGGCCCCTCAGTAGCTCCAGAGCAACACAGGGTAGGAAACATGAGACAGGTGGATGTTTTTTCTGAAGGTCTCATTGTTGATCTGTCTTCCTAGGGAAGTTAATCATAAAAAACACTTTGGAAAACCGTATCAGAAACTGATGCAGTTTTTGAAGGATAGAACAGTGCAGAAACAGGAAAGAAGATTGGTATTTATGCAAATTATTCAGATATTCACATTCATATGCATTATTTATCTAGGTATGCATGGTGCCCTATGAATATTAAATCTCATCATGTTATTTGTGGACTACACCTTGTAACTTCATTAATACTCCATAGTTGTGTCTTTGCCTTACCTAAAATCAGTTGGCAAGAAGTAATTTGATTTTGTTCTAACCACATTGCAAATCCTAGATTTTTATCAAATGTAACCACATTACTGTATATATGTCCAGCTGCTCAGTTACTTCAGAATCGTTTACCTCATTGAAACCAGCAACTAACTGAAACCAGATTTGGGAATGATCCACTATCGGTGCAATTTCTCAAAGGCCATCAGGAGACTTTAAGCGTACATTTGTTTCCCGTTTCCCCGTGCTGGTTTTCCCTCTCTTTCAATGGAGGTTAAGACTGAAATCATTGGTACCTGTGTCAGTGCAAATTAAAGGCATTCCCTGTCACATCTTTGGCCAGTCACCCTGTCCTTTGCACAGGGAATAGCCCAAGCTCTGGTGACTGCTCAGTCCCAGGAAGGCACAGAGGACAGATGATTTTGTTGTCTGTCTGTCATTGTTTCCAGCTGTACCTTTGAATCTTTTTAGAGTTCCTTTGCCAGAAGTCCTTGAAAAGTGAGTAGGAAGCCAAAAGGGATGCCTCCATCTCCGCGACAGCTGCGTGCTGGTGGGCAATGGAGGAAGGCTTACCCAAAAGATCTGTTTTACTAGTTTCATCCACTTCCCCTGCCACAGATAGCTCTCCATATCTCTATTTCCACCAAGTCACCTGTGCGAATGAAGTTCCTCCTCTTCCATTCCTGCGCAGTTTGTTATTAAAAAAAAAGTCTGGTCATGTATTGAGGAGGATGACAAAGGTCTATTAATGCAGAAGAACTTCTGCCTGTATAAGGACTTAAGGATTAGGCTTTAACATATGTGCTCTCCCAAAATCGCTCTTCTCTAATATGTTTATCATATAATTATGACTTCAACCTCTCCTCCCTTAAATGAAGGCGTATCAAACTGCCATACATCATCTTAGAATAGACTCCTTCTATGCAGGATAGCTAACCTTTGTTCTCTGTGACAGCACTTGTAAGATTTTCTCAACTAGCAACTTCTTGAACTTCATGTTGATCACACAGGATGCTGGAGCTGCCTCTTCAAGCTCATCTCTTCTGCATCGGAATCCATGCAGTTCGTGCTTTGGAGCTAAATAACAAGAATGTGACCCTGATGCTATGAAAGCCCAAACCAAACCTGCCACTGATATCAAGAGCCAGGGCTACCTTTATGGTCTCTTCAGTGTTTCTGGATATTGATAATTTTTTATGGCAGAAGCATTAAAAATAAATACCTCTGCTCTGGGAGTATCTCTTCTTCTGGACAACTCTCTTAAAATTCTGAAGCAGTTTCAGCCTGAGGACTCCAAGATGGAGTTGTACAAAATTTGTAGAAACTTCTGAGAGCTTCAATGTTAGTCTCTATCACTGTAAAGCATCTGTAACACTCATTCAAATATTTTTGTATTTTGTTGTACATTGTGTGCATCATAATATTTGTCTTCTGTTACACTTAAGAAATAGAGAACATATTTGTGTCCTAATTTTGCTAGCAAACCTCTCTTTTTAATATATCTAAGTGCAAGACTGATAATTATACTTTCAAAAAACCACATTCTTCATAGTTTAGGGGCTTAAACTTTTATATTCTTCCTTTATTCCGAATGTATCCCTCAGGAAACAACTCTCTGTAATAATCACCTTGCCTACACTTCTTCAGTCACACATTACATTCTCTCTCCCACTTTCTTTCAGGTTAATATTAGTGTTTGTCAGCAGCAGACTTTTTTTCCAAGGCTCTGAGTCATTACAGAAACAGTTATGTTCTCAATAGAGAGTTCAGGATAGGAAAAACCCAGCCCTGTGCCTACATGTATCTGACTGTTAGAAAACCAGAAGGCTACTCACTCCTTTTAAATGCCAAGTGCTCAATTACTTTCCTCTTGAGGGTATTTTTTTTTTTGGTTGGTTTTCTTTTTTTAATTTGGGAAAAAGTCAAATGTGATGCAGTAGGTTACTTAAGCTCATGATGAGGAATGCTGGCTTCAGATTTTTCCAAAGCGTGACAGTTTTTTTCCAAGCATTTCTTTAGCAGAGGTCGGTTGGTTGGTTGGTTTTATGGTCTAGCTCACAGAGAGTTCAGTCTCAGTGTAGTCTTCCGTGGGTATCTGTGTATGTTACAAAACCATTGCACTCCTTATCCTGAACTGGGATTTGTGCTGATAAGAAGTCCAGTCAATAGCAGAGGTTTTGCAAGTTTGGCTTCAGGGCTTGAGAGAGCACAGGGGAGCGTTCAGAGAGATGGAAAGTACAGTTTCTGGTTCTGGCCATTGCTGTCCTTCCCTGTCCTGCCCCCTGAGGTGCTCTGCTGTTCTTTGGAAACCATGCCAGAGTACACATCCCAGTGCACCGTGCATTAGCTCTAGAGCTGTGCAAAACTTTCAGAGTGAGCCTCCCAGATATACGAAGCCTGATCTGGGGATCATACCTAACTCAAAATAGATCTGTTTCACCTGAATGTTTTTCTAGACACATAGGCTTTTCAGCTGAACTGGAGGTAATGGACTTCCCTTTCTGAGGGTAGAAAAAAAAGTCTGTCTGGACTGCAGGTCAAATCTGAGCCCACACTACCATCCTAAAGACTTTGAAAGCAGGCAGGCAAGGATTTCCCTCATGGTGATGAATGTCGCAGAAGCATATAAATATAAAGGCACCGTTATCTTTCTTGTTGCTAAGTACCACCTAATCAGAGAGAGCTCTTAGCAGCTGTCAGAACTGTTGCACTAGAATTTAAAGTGAACTGTAAATCCCTGAGATGGACAAAAGTATCAAGATGGATGATCTTGCAATGGTAGGCAGAGAGGACTGCTGGAGATTTCAATGACTGTACTTGTCAGTCGTGGTGGAAGACGACAATGCAGATTGAAAGGGTGATGGCAAAGATGATCAGAATGACCCATCAAAGGCTAAAAGGACTGGTGCTATGGAACATTCTCCAGCGTGCACGGTTGTATTTTTTTTTAACCTCCTTCTGACTGGGAGATCCAGTGCTCCTAGGGGGGAAAAAAAAAAGTATTCCACAGTGCTGGCAAAAAAGCAGATACGATCTTAGGAATGAGGTACAGTGTTCTGTCTTCCATTTTTCCTGATGCATTTCTGTGTTGCCAGCCTCCCTTCTTTTTTTCTGGTTTTCTGTTGAAGAAAGTCAGCTGGGCTAAACAGGTAATTGGCCCCTGGTCCCTGAGAATGGATCAAATAATTATCAGAAGATAGTTTGGAAGGATCTAACGTTTAGTAGTCGTCATGGCAAATACAAATGCTCCATAATGCAAAGAGGAAAGTGCTAACAACTCTTCAAAATGCAAAGAAGGTGGCTTGCAGTGTTCTTGCTGTTTGTTTTTGCTTTAATTTGTGTTTAGGAATGCAAATGTTTGTCACACCTCTGAAAACAGGAACACAGTTTGCATAAGCCAGATCCACCACTAAGGTGGCACTGTGAGATGCCCACTCAATCCAACCATATTTAGTGGGGTGCCCGTGTGTGAACAGCCATACCAGGTTCTACTTGGCGTTCATAGAGCCCACCCTTATCTTTGGTACTGCCTGGGTGCTTTGAAGAAGCATGTAGGAAATCTTAAGAGTGGAAACCCATGGAGTAACCTGCTCACAGGGATTCTTACTTTCTAACCTGCACCAAAAAAACCTGTACTCATAGAGCTTATTTATCTTCTTGGGTTTCTTCTTAAAAGTAAAAAAAAAAATCTTACATACGACTTGATTTAGGGTTTTCTGATACTGAAATTAAAACCTAACCTTTCAGAACCCACCGTTTTGAGCACCAGTAACGTTTGGTGGCACTGGATTTCAGAGCACATTTGTACTTGATCTTTTGAACAGAATATCTGCAAATACAGGCAGACTAAGCCTGGTTGCTTTCCGACACTTCTCTTGGCCAGAACTTCTGAGCCTAAATTTATCAAAGGTTCACTTTATCACTGCCTTCTTCAATTTCTGATCCACTTCCAAAAATCAGACTTTGGGGAACTACACTAAGACCTGCAGGAAGAAGCAGGGTCCTGGCTGCCCTGTGAGGGCTGCCCGTGCAACTTAATAGCATGGCCCTTCTTAGCCCCTAGTGCCTGGCTTCATCAGGATTCCAGACAATGTGCTGCTCCAGTAATGCTCAACTAGATGAACCACGAGCCACCAAGAGATAACTGCTGTATTTCAGCTTATTAACCATCCAAGCCCACTTTCAAACTCGGGAAAAGCAAATGATAATTGAAAAAATCTAGGTAGAAATATATTCTGCTTTCATGGTCTGTGGATATGCATGTTTCAGCTATCATGCCATGATGCTGTGCTATTTGATTTATGTTTTCAGTGATGCTTTGACTGAGTAGTTTGTTGCAATGTACTGCTAAATGGAGGAAAAATCAGAAACTGCATCAGACAACCACTCTGTATTTCATTCTAGAAAATTGCTGGCAATTATAATTGCTCACCATGTTTCTGGCTCAGAATAAAAGTGGCATTGCACAAAAAACCACACTGAACATTCATCGTGATTAGAAAATGCTCCATACCTTGGAGTGCAGTGGAGACATAAGAATAATTTTAAATGCAAATTAAATTGTGGGGGTAGCAAAGAGAACAGATAAAAGACAGTAAAACAAAGCCTTTCACTTTCCTCAAATTAGCAGGCTAATGTAGTATAGAAAAAAAAAAGCAGTTCTACTCAGATCTGTGCTAAGAGCTTTCATTTCATCATAATATAAAACAGCAGATCCGTCACCTTTCTCTATTCAGTACTCCTGATTTCGAGGTTGAAGTGAAAATTAGAAGCTGTTCATTCTGGCTCACAGACTGGGTTGCATTTGCTTAGTCTTATTCCATGACAGTAGGATGGAAAGAGGTCAGTAACACTGGTAAGTACTTATCTGATTTTATTTATTTATTTTTAAAATCTTTCACAGTGCTTTGGCTTTTGATCAATGTGTATTTCCTGGAAAAAGCTACATTGTGTATTTTGTAAAAGGCTGTATCTTATGCAGAAACACAATGATTCCTTGAGAATGCTTGTATCAGATGTTAGAGCTCCTTCAAGAACGAATGAATTACTTAAAGTAGGAATTTTGTAACAGGAAAGGTTTCTGGATAATCTATATATTTTGTGGCATCGCTGGAACATTTTGTGTGGGTTTTTTTTCTGTCTGCCTTGGCCAACAAGCAGTACGAGATAAGAAACGAATCTTTTCAAGATGTTATTTGCATTATATTCATAGCAAAGCATTTAACAATCTCATTACCCTTGCGGTAAATGATGAAGAAAGTAGGTATTTCACTTCCTGAAAGCAAATTATTAGACAAAATACAATGTTATGGTTAATCATTATGAACCACTTAAAAATATCTCGGAATATGAGAAGAAACAGGGAAGATCAGAGTGAAAAACAAATTCTTAAGGAAACTTGATGTAGATTTTTTTTTTTTTCCTTGGGAAAGTTTTTATCAAATCAAAACCTGGGCTTAATTTTTCAGTATGAAGGGTGAGGGGGAGTGGGGGAGATGATCATAGTGTCACCTCCCGTTGCTAAGTAACATCATCTCCTGGTCATTTTTATCTGATAAAGGAAGTCCAGTTGACGTTATGCATTATTCATCAGAGTTCCAATCAAACAATCAAAATTGTTTGCTTACACTGGGGACATTTAGTAAGATCAAAGAAACCTTCCTTGAAACCACTGGAGCTTACACCGCGGCCGGGCAGCTCTTGATACTCTGCAGTAAGTATCATTTCTGGTTTGGGAGTGCTACAGGAAAGTGAATGGCTGAGGAATTTTAAAAGTTTTTCTCATCAGGATAGGCTTCTGAATTTTAGAAAGGACTGCATGTTGATTGATGAAAACCGAATCGAAGGAAAAAGGGAAAGCTTTGGAACTCTGGTTTCCTGATTTTTGCCAAGGTAATTAAAGGAATTAGTCCAAGCAAGGGTCAGTCTCCCTGCCTCAAACCTTTCTTTTAGGTTTGCACAGAAAAGGACTAGAGGTATTTCTGTCTGTCTGTCTTTAAAAAAAAACATTGTGCAGAGCTGTTTTTGTGCTTATGACTATATGCTGCAGCTAACTAAGGTGTGGAGGAGAGAACTGGATTGTGTGTTTTCTGCAAATCCTGTTTTTTTATGGGAGTTGTTCAGAGTAGAAGAAAATGCAGAAGGTAGCAAAAAGGATGGAGAAGGGTCACGATAATGTGCACAATCCTGGGAACTTTGCCCAGCAGAGGCAAACCTGATTCTGTGTACATCTCAGACAGATGTAATCTAGGATCTAGACACATCTGAGGTTCTGAAGAATGCCAAAAATATAAACCTTAGCTAAGACACAGTGCTAGGAGTAGCCTACCATTTCTTAATGCTTGCTCTTATCACATCTTTTGAAACTGATCATGGGATGTTCTGTTGCTACTTGTGGTCAGTAGGAGGGGAGAGGGAAGGCAAGGTTGGCTTCTGGTCATTTATGTGCAATGAAATATCCAGAATATTGTGTCTTTCTTTCTAGTGCAGTGTTTTGGTGTAAGCGGCACGAATGCTACCTTTAATGTCGCCTGTTAAGTAGCACCTACTTGGAGGTCCTGGCCGTAGATCTGCCTAAAGAGGTCTCTGCCCTAAGCTTTTCTGATCTTCTTTTTAAGAGCAAGTGTAACAGGTGGTGAATCTAAGTAGGTATTGTAAGAAGTGGAGACTGTGGCTAGAATAAAGGTGACTATTAGCAAGGTACTAGGAATCTTGCTAATACTGCGGTAGTGCTTTTAGTTCTTTAGACAAGGATTTAAACCAAAAATCCTAAAATAGAAAAGGATACTTGTGAAGTTCTATGAATAGTGATTTGAAAATGCTTTGACCCTAATATGCCAAATGAAGTACTTTAGTGACTGCTGCCTACACAACTCTTTCCACAAAGAAACTCACCAGCTTTTTTTCTGTCTGACATCTCTGTAATTTTTCTCAGGAATCTGACTGATCATCCATACTGGAGTATTGCATACAAACACAAAGTTCCTTCAAAATGGACTACTTTTTGGATGTCGAGTCTGCTCACAGACTGTTTTACAGTCAAGGAGCTCAAGGTAAGACACTCTGGTACTGACTTAGAAAATGAGTATTTTAACTGTACATTAAGATATATAGCGCTAGCCGAAGGCCAGCCCTTGTGACTGACCTACCGAAGTATACAGAGGCCATGGGGAAAGGCCTTCAAAATGCATGGGGTGTAAAAGGGATTACAAGACCAATGACAGGGTTGACCTACTCTCTCAGAGGACAAGTTAAAACTACGAGAGCTGTTGGGTGGGCGGCAGGAGCCAAAGGAACTGCCAGGATCCAGACTCTGGTGTTGCAGAACCCAAATGGACAAGTCGGAAGGGCAGCAATGGCCGGCTGCTTGCTGTGTAAGCCCCTGGTGTGCTTCCCCTTTCTCCTTGCTTATCGATGCTGTCAGGATCGTAATGTGGTGTTTTTCAGCGCTGCAGGAATAACTGGTCTGAGAAAGCCCTGAGGCAGTCCAGCACACTGTTTGCAAACAGCAGGCTCTCACTGGTCTGCATCCTTCCCTGCGAAATGCTGGCCCCCACCGAGCAGCAGTGGTGCGTAGTAATCAAGCTTCTTTGCTTTAATGTAGTTGAGACTTGCTCACGACATAGATGATATTTTTGGTAAAGTCAGCTCACATTTTTCTCACCAGCTCTATTTTTGGAGAAAACTTGCAATTTCAAAGAGAAGGAGTTTTAAACACTGCCTGTTTTCTGAAAATGCAATCCAGCTTTTTTCCACCATTAGTTTCATCAGTTGTTTATCAAATTCAAAGCCTGGCTAACAGAGTTCTGCCCTCCCTCTGGGGGCCGTTCTCCCAGAGCAAGACCTAATCTACCCCAGTGGATGCCACTGTCCCAGCACACACGGGTGTCAGCACCACCTTTAACCTTTGGCTTGGCTGAGGTGCTGCTGCCTAACACATGCTGTGCTGCCCAGCTGCTGCCCCAGTTGTTGGGATACATTTTCATCTGTACAAGTTACAGAAAACCTCTCGTGTCACAACACAGCCTGCTGCATTGAACAACAGAAGTCAATGCTAGCACCTCAAAATCAGGGGAAAAAAATCATCTGAGGGCAGTGACTGATTTTGCTGGCTTTTTCTCCATCTCTAAAATGCAATGGGCAGCTGAGCATTGCTACGGAAGTAAATTTAAAATAAATTCTTTGATATCGCTGTGAGAACAAGCCCCTTTCTATTCCATAGAAACTAAAATTCAGGAATCTACAACTTACTGCTTTACAAGCTATAGCAATTTATCAACAGCATCTCTGTGCACTGCAAGGTACAGAGGTGGCTTTGGGAGCAGGAATTCATGCAATTAAAGTCTATTACAATAATGTGCACAAAGTGACTAACGGGTTGCACAGACCACATTCACTTCTTGGAAATACAGTGGCCCCCTGGCAACAGGAGAGGTCCTTGAAGGGAAGGATGGATGGATGGATGGATGGACGGATGGATGGACGGACAATAAGTGCAAGAGACAAAATGTGGCCTGCGCAGAGGGAAGTTTCAGGAGGCTTTTGCTGTCTGAGGTAGCACTGAGCATTTCTGAGGTGACAGAGATGGCTTCAGCAGGCCAAACAATAAACCTCTGGAAGAGTTTCATAATCAAGATTTCCTGTAGCAAGTGCCTTTATTACGGTCCTTAGCCCTCAACTTCTTGATGGCAGCGTTCCCTTCCTCTGAGCTATCTTACCCGCTGTACATAATAAGGAACTCAACCCTGTCGAGTGTGCCTTGACGCTGCCTGTAGAGCTCTAACAGCTCCTGTCAGCCTTGTATCTTCTGCCAAATTTTAAGGCTGTCTTCCACAGAACAGGCATTTCTATATGACATAATGGCAAACACAGGCAAAAGTAACGTATATCTTTTCTGATCTGCCTTCTGAGAAATGGTTAAACTGTGTTAGCTATAACCTTCTGAAAAACCAAAACCAAATTACACTGAATGTGAGGCACCCATCCACCATAAACAGCATAGCTCAAGTAGCTAGTTTGGAACTGAATGAAAGGTCTGCAAGAAAGCATTGTCACCAGATCTACCTAATGGGATTGCAAGTAACTATTTGATGTTAATATAATAACATGACACTGTTAGCAAATTATGCTATCAAACAGCATGTGTATATGTATTAAACCTCTATTATGAGAGAATTGAGTGAAAGAAGAGTACAGTATTCTGCCATTTAATTAGAAACAACATCAGAACACATTATATGTATTACTATTACTTTAGTTACATTAGTTATTGCATTACAAAATGCTCTGTTTACAGACTGTAGAACTGGGGGTTTATGACCCACTTACTCTTTCTGGGAGATGTGAAGATTTCTGCCTTTTAATCCTTTGATCCTCCAGATCAAGGAAAAAAAAACCTCCTTTCAAATATTTTCCCATTAATGATGTGACAACGCTACAAATGGCAGCTGTGAAGCACTCATTCTCATCTGTACCCACTCCTTGTGGGTGGAAGAGAAGGGAAGGAACAGAATCACAGAATGGTTTGGGCTGGAAAGGACTTTGAAGATCATCTAGTTCCAACCCCCCTGCCATGGGCAGGGACCCCTCCCACTAGCCCAGGTTGCTCAAAGCCTCATCCAGCCTGGCCTTGAACCCCTCCAGGGATGGGGCATCCACAGCTTCTCTGGGCAACCTGGGACACTGCCTCACCACCCTCAGTAAAAAACAGGACTGTAAAATCTTGGGAAAGAACTTGAAGAGCTATGATGGCATTGCTAGCCATTGATATCAAATCCTATCTGACTTGAGGTCTTGCTCTGACCTCAGCAAACAGACTGAAACAGGGTTTTGGCCCCCAGCAGCTAACCAGTTCTGTATCCCTTGCTGCCTGCACTAGTGCCCACACCTCATCCCTACTCCTGCAGAGAGCTGCAGAACTGCCTTTGCTGCTGTAGGGTGGGAGGAGAGAGGAGTTACCTTATCAGCTGTCTTGTCTCCCATCCTTTCCTTCTGCAGAAGCAGCCCTCACCTCACTCCCGTGGGCTGAGCACAGAACAGAGGATGTCTGGCCATTTGGGCTGCATCTGCTGTTCAAACAGCTGTTCCCTGTTTCCTCCAAGGAAAGTGAAGCAAGAGGGATGGAAAAGTCACAAAAGCTGGTTCTGGCAGTAGGATAATCTAGATTTAGAAAACTTGGTAAATGAAGCCAGCTGGTTGTAGTCTTCAGATACTGGCCAGAAATATCCTAAGCTCTGCAACCCTCCCTGACTGTCTCTTCTGTGTCCGTATGTTGGGATCTAGGAGATAGGGAGCGTCCTTGCCAAGTGCATAATGCCTGGTGACGCATCTGCAAATCAGAAGCAGGAAAGAAGGGACTGTTATCCCTTGGATCCAGCCCCTTGCCCTAGGAAAGTCCAAATCTGAAATCTAAGCACAAGACTGGACTTTAATTTTCAAAAAAGTCTTTTCCCTTTGAAGTGTGTGGAAGATACTAGTCATTCTTAGATGTAAATGTATTCTATATACAAATCTACTGTGGCTTTCAGCCATGAGGGCTGAAAGTATATAAGAGAGCATGGAACAGGATTCAGCTCACTTATCCCTTAGGTGTCCTCCGTGAAGATGTTTCCACCTAAGGCTTCTGACTAGCCTGGCAGGTACCAGTGGATAGAAACAGTTATTTTAAGAGCAGGTTCACCTAATCTCAGACATCTACCTTGGGATACTATAAATCATGCCTTATTCTCTCTACTGATCCTGAAAGCCTAGGTGGCTAACTGGGGTGAAAGATGCCTGTGCTATTGGCATTTGTTTGTGTAGTGGAATCACGTGTGGACTGGTAAGATACTCCCTCAACTGGAATTAGGTTGTAACTTCCCCAAACAGGTCAAGTCATAATCCAAAGCTGTAAATGTGCAGATCCTGTCTCAGCTGTAGCCTACTTTGGCGAAACATCAGCTTTGATCTTGAAGTTCTACTTGAAAGAAGTTATGCTTTGGGACATGCAAAGAAAGACCTCATATTTGACAGAGCTGAGCAGACTGGTGCTGAGGAGCAGCAGAAGCAGGCTGCTCCGTAAGGGAAAGTGAGCCAAGAGTCAGCAGAGGCAGCAGAGGCAGTGGCCTCACTTATGAGAGGTAAAGCACTTCAGCACATGAGCAGGGCAGGTCTGGTGACAGTCACCAGGTTCAGCCAAGAGCTCAGATCATCAGACAAGCCCACAGTGATGAGGCAGGTATGAGGCCAAGCAGGACATCACTCAGCTGTCTGGATGTGGATCAGCGAGGAATGCAGCCAGCTACAGGCACAGCCACAGCCTCGCTCAGCAAGCCGGCAACGGCTTCGGTGCAAACATTGCTCCCAAAAGAAGGGAGGGAGCAGCTGTTGAGGCTTCTTGCTGCTTTCTCAAACAGCTCCAAAGCTGGTCAGGGTTTCTCAAGCTGCTCTCTTGACAGCTGTGCCATGTCAGAGAGACGGCCTTGAGTACAGCCAACTAAGCTACGTCCAGTGAGTGCACGCGGAGCCCTGGCCATTGGTACCCAGCTCTCACCTAGGGCTTGTTCAGGATTAAGAAACGAGGAACCCCTCCTGTACATTGTGTACAAGGGGATGGAGCCCCCTGGATAAACTCTAACAGAGAATAATGACTTCTGCCGAGTAAATTATAAATGAAGGCTTTAGGTACCACCACAAAAGCAGAGTTTCCCATTGCAGACTGTGTGTAGCACTGTTCTGCAGCCATGAGTACAATGGAAGGGGTCCTAAGAATCAGTCCCTCTCTCAGTGCCTCTGACAACCCCACACCACAACCCGATGGGCCAGACTGGGCATCATGCTGTCAGGATGCCATTCTGGGCTGCACAAGCCCACCTTTGAGCCACAGTCAGACCCTCCAGTCCCTGCTGGGAGCCCAGGTTCTGCTCTCAGGCAACTTCTGACTCAAAATTGTTTCTGATTTCCTGGAGACCTGTGCATCCACTTCTCCGGGCTTATCTCCTTTTGCACCAGCAGGGGGCACGAAGCTTAAAATTATTTGCATTAATTGAGTATTCCAAGATGCTCCTACATACCTTGAAGCTGCTTGTGAGTCCATTTGGCAGGATACGCTGTACATATTTAAATAACTGAACAAAATTCTCCTGAAGGCTTATATTTTGTAATGTTACAGATCTATTTACATTAGGTATGCGTTTACTGGTTGCAAAATTCCTGCAATTTACTTGATGAATGTAGGAGCCAATAAAAAAATGTAAAGTAGAAAAAATATGGAAATATATACATACAGCCAAGGGATAACAGATGCACAAGATTGTATAGACACATAGGTTATGACTGCTCAAAAGATTTCAGGAAATCCTTCTTCTTGATTAGTTTTCCAGGTTTGATAAAATACTCTCAGGTACAGTTTTAATTCTACATTTTCCTCTCCTACTCTGTCTCCAAAATTTATTTATTTCACTGTGCTTCACTTTTTCTCCTTTATTTTAATTCATATAGTGCTGACTCATTCTAGATGCTTGACTTTAATCACTGCTGACTACTCAGTGCTACCTCCCTTCTGCTTTCACATATTAAATTATGTCCCATATTTTATAAAAGCATATTGCTGTAGTATCCCCAGATCCTAATCCAGAATGATTCCACTGTGGATGTGAAGTAACATTAGGTTACTCCATCCCCCAAAATTTTATGATTAATCCATAGAGTAACATCTTTTCAAAGTTACGTTATTTTGCAGGTCTTTTTTTTTATTTTTTTTTTTTTAATTTATATGATGTCACTAGTTCTTAGACTAATAACAGAATTGGTAATGGAAAATGTGCATTCTTGATCAACATCAACCTTTCCCTTATCCTTTTAAAACTTTTTTTTCCCCTTTCCCACCTCCTGTTCTGGCATGTCCCCATCATTGAGAATTTAGGAACAGGCAGCTGAGTGCCATGATCGGAGTCTCTGGCTTGCAGAGTCAGGTAGTCTAGCTTCACCAGTCGTATAAAAATAGCTCACAATGAGTTGCAGTAACTGTACTCCAGCTACCTTTTCCTTCATTTATTTCAATGTCCAGTCAGACAAATTAAAGTCAGAAGAAATAAGGATCTTCTAATTCTCAGCAGCATATCTGAATAAAACTATGATGTTTGAGATCCAGTTCTCTATATCCCAAATACAGAAATTTTAGAAAACATATGCATGGATCATACTTGAAAAAAATTGATTCTGAAAACCAGATGTAATTTTTTCTATTAAAAATTATTTTTAAATAACCCAGCCTCATCTTTCCCCTGTTTAATAATAATTTAGCTTATTTATTTATTTATTTTCAGTAGTCTTCTTTCTGAAGCCTATGCTTATGGATAAAACAGCAGAGGATTTATTTATTTATTTTTAGTAGTCTTCTTTCTGAAGCCTATGCCTTTGGATAAAACAGCAGACGACCAAGCACAATTTGTCTAAACCGTACCAAAATGCTATTTAGGCATATTGTGCATACATTTACCCAAACATCACAAACTAGCATAAAGAGCATGTCCAGAAAAACTGGATGTCCTTTTGCATATGCACTGCTGTCGGCAACCCTCAGGCCTGTGTTTGAATGCCATGTATCTAAGTACTTTCTTTCAGATCACTGATGTCCGTCAAACCGGTGCCAAAGATCTCAACAGCTTTGCTTTGGAGACAGGGAGCAATTCATATGCATGTACTTCTGTATTTATCCAGAAGACATGAGCCTACAAATCATTCTTCATAAATAACAAATTATGTTCTCTCCAGTGCTTGCACATGTCATCTACTTTCTTCCTCTCTTGCCAGTCATACCCCATTTCCCATCTCTAATCCTTCAAATACCGTTCTTGATCAGTTGCGTTTCAACAAGACAAAAGTGAAGTGGCATCAAATCAGACCAAAGGATTTTTTTCCTGGGAAACATCCATTTGGACCCATTGCTTGGTCTGTCTTTAAAGAAGAATATTCACAATCTAGTTGTTTTTTGTTTTGTTTTGGTTTTTTTAGCAAAGATGGAATACCATGTTCTACATGCATAAAAATGTACCTGAACTAATGTTTTTAAAGCTTACATTTAGCCAAAATTACATTTCCGTGTGTGTTATGTACATGCTAGGCCATGGTGAGCCCTTTCCACAGAAGCATGAAGGAAGAGAACTGTATAAGAAGCTCGTACAAAAAAAAAAAAAGCAGCAAGAAAGAATCCTACTCAGTCAGCAACAGCAGCAGGGCAATTAAAATATTTTTATAGGTATTTTACAAGGTTGTTCAAAATTTGCCCTGAGACATGAGGTTTTCCTCAAAAAAGTCTTAAAGATTTCTGATGTAAACCAGTATTCCTTTATGGCTCTCTCCATATCATTTGAAGTTGCTTATGATTATACGATCAGAAACACACCCTTTCCAATGCATCTAGGCCTAGACGTGTCCAGCAAAAAAATTTTAGCACTTTGCTTGTACTAAGATTAAAATCATTAGGCCTCAAGAGTTTTTGCTGTTTCGAGGTAAGAAGCTGCTATACAAATCAGGGTTTCTAGACAAAGACCCTATTGACTCAAAAATGACCAAAGTATTTTTGTCACCAATGAGATATTTTAAAAACATTCTAATGAAAGATGATTGATAAAAGTGGGTAGAAGAACCTACAGGAATATTTCACATTTTCTTTGACTAATTTTTTGGAGGATGGCTCATCACCTCTGAAAGTTTTCTGATTAAAAATGCCCAAAATTTTTCTTCAAAAAACATAAGTCTTAAAAAAAATCAATATTGTAACTCTTCAAATCAGAAAGCTAGTTCTTGGCAAACAAAAATCAGTACTAATATTTTTATTAAAATATGTGGAAATGTATTTTAATGGAAAAAAATGGAAGCCATCAAAAATTCTTTGCAAACCATCCCCCGTGTTTTCTGTGATTTCAAACACCATTCAAAAATTGGACCACCTGTCTATCTAACTAAATATATTAAAATTATATATTCAAAATTATTGTATTGCATGTTCAGAGACACATATTTCCCATTCCCTTCTGCCAAACACATACTTGTGTCCTACTTCAGTAATGTACAATATTTTGAGACAACGAATGTGAGACTATATGTAATCAGTTCTGAGGTGTCATTACATACATTATGATATTTCTATTTTTAAGGTGTTTTTCCTCCATAAGTAACCTTTTCCCTTCCTAACATACACTAGACAAGATGTTGCCGCAATGTGCCAATCGTGGGGTAACCTTATGAGCAACAATGCAAAGAGAAAGAATTTAACCAAAATGACTGATTTGCCTCCTGTTTGCTTAAAATGAGTGGCTGCTTAAAATGAGTTTTTGGACACTGGTCTCAAACCCGTTTGCAGTGTAAGCAGGCCCTGTAACGTGTATCATATTTTCATTCCTTTACTCCAGACCTTCAAAAGGACACTTTCTAATTTTCCCCAAAAAACATATCCTAAAAAGGTGCTTCAGAGACTGAGCTGGTTTGTGGAGAGCAGTTGAAACTAGAGATATGGGTGGGTTATCTGTGAGGGACCCAATGGTCACATTGGGCAAATGTTCACAGCTTTGCTAAAAAAAATACGGCAAGTCATTCTCGTAATAAGGAGTGCTATGGATTATGGCTAGGAAAAGAGCATGTACAGGTATATCCATGGCATGCATAAACATTCAGCGTCACTGTATGGATATCAGAATGTGGTCAGCTCTACTTTCCAGTTTCACGGCTGTGTAAGAATTGATCTTAAGTTTTCACTGAAAAATGTTTTAATACTTATTAGCTTCCTTTGACATTTTTCCAGTGTTTACTTAAAATCTCTAGTCATTCTTGAAAACTCCTTTTGGCAATATATACAAAGGGGAGATAATCATGGTTGTCAAAGTAATGTATAATGATTACTCCAGGAAACATTTTCTAGCATCCACCTACCACTAGTCAAAATGAATATAAGCCAGATCCCAATATTTTGACCCAAAAGGCAAAAATGATTTATAAACAATGATATAGAAAATCTCACTCTCATTCTCTGTTTACCACAAATGTATATGCAATTTGGTGGTTTTTTTTTTCAAATAGATTCCTGTGCTGTGATCCAGCCAGCCCTGACATGCATGGGTGCCCTTTCACTGACTTTAACAACAGCTAGATCATGCTAGTTTAAAAGACAAAGCTTTTAGGTGGTTGTTTTACGGGATGATTTTTACAATGCTGACTTAATATACAGATAAATCTTCCTTAAGTGTAAATTTGATGATTCAATACACAAAATTCTCTGTAAAAGAAATCCATTCTCTTTTATCTTCGTTACCATACATCCCTATTACAAGAGAGTAATAGTTACAGGCAAGACACAGTGTTTACTTAATCAAAATAGTTGATCCCATCAAATAAATTTCAACTCTTACCCTTTGCTTTTACTTCAAATTAAAATGCTAGGTTAGAAATGAGCAAAATCTTGAAAGAAATCTATCTAAAACCAGAAAACAGTAAGACAGACCAGAAATAACAGCTACCTCCAGCAGAAGAGATTTGCTTGTTTAATAAACCACATAATGCTGCAAATTGAAAAAATACAGTATGACAGCTTTTGTTAACTCATACTAATGATATGCTATTATACCTAACACCTAAGTCAGGTTTTAGGCATCTGAAGGCTTCTGATTGACAGGTGTTATTTGGAACTCTAAAAAACTTTTAAAAGAAAGAATCACAGTTAGCAGGCTACAGAATATACTCTTAGTCACCATCAGTCATGCTCTCCATTCCCAGTAGGAAAAAATAGTGCACTATTAGTTATTTGGAGTGTGGTTGCTTACAAAGGCCCTAAGATAAAGACTGTTATGCTAGATAGTGACCAAACAGCAAGAAACATCCAGGGTTTAGGCTCCTCGGCTCTTACAGGGTCCCACATAAAAGCAAATGTTAATAGTCCCACACTAAGGGCAAGGGTGGGCTTTCAATGTGTAATTCTTTTTCCAGCTAAAAGTGAGGAAGAGGGGAAAGAAATACACTGAGAAGGTACTTGTGCGTGTGCTCACACCTTCAGTGATCAGCCAGATCCCATGTAGCATTTGTGATAATCTTGGTCTACTCAGAGAGAGAATTGAGGTGGATATATTTATAAAGGCTCTTCTGTTTGTGATTTGTAATTTATAGGCTCAGCACCCAAAGCATTCAACAGCCACTCATAATTACATTTCACATAAAAAATACCTACATTAAAGGGACATTATTAAGGCTGTAAGGTCAAGTGCTAAATACCTAGGCAATGCCAGAATGAAGATTGCCTCTGCAACATTAATTCAGTCTCCTAATACATATGTATTATAGCATGGTTTCTAATTGCATGACACTGTAATTTTTTACTATCCTAACATTTTCTTCATCAGTGCATGGAGCGGGCAGTGCTCGCTCAATGAGCCAGTATTAAATATTTTGCTTTCTCCTCCTTGAAGACATGGCTCAAAGACATTTAAAACCTGTTCAGAAGATAGAAATCTTAATTTCCTCATGGGCTTTTATCATCGATGCTTCACTAAAGTATATGAATATTTTACAAATATTAACAAATTTATATATTTATTTCAGTATACCCTACTGAAAGAAAATTATGATTCTCCCTGCTTCACAACTAAGACAACTGGCCATAAACTGATCAAGAGCAAAAAGCAGCTGTTAATTTTGAGTGCCCAAATCAAGACAGCAAGAAACTGAGTTCTGGAATAGTTGCTGTAGGCATCATGTCATGTGTCCCAAGCACAGCTTCCACTGATTTCTGCAAAGCGAACACTTAAATACTTCCATTACTCAGGCGTCACAGCCTCAAAAACAGTATTCAGAAAAAAGAGAGACTGCAGCTATTGAGAAGTTGTGAAAAAGACTGGTTAAGTGTCAAAAGTAGGAACTTTGAACAAGCAATCTGTGTCAGAAACAGAGTTATAACCTGTGTCTTTGAGGCACACAACACAGCAATCTTTTCTTGGCATCACTCAGTGTAGCCCTTCAATTCTGCAGCATGTAAGGCAAACAGCCTCTTCTACTACCTGCTACCGATCCTCTTTTCCATTGAGTAATTTTCTTTCTCTTTTCTTCTTGCTTTCTCTTTCTTCTTCCCCCTTTCCATTTCTCCTTTCTCCTACTATTCTCCCTCTTCATTTGTTCTTTCTTAACAGCTCGTCGGGCAACTCTTCTCACCGTGCCCACTCTGATGACAGCATCTTCTGAGGATGACATAGACCGGAGACCCATCAGAAGACTCCGGTCTAAGAGTGACACCCCTTACTTGGAAGAAGCTAGGATCTGCTTCAACCTTGATAATGGTAAGACCACCCCTTCCCCAAACAGCATATGATGTTAAAGACTCTTTGAGATGTAGAGGGACCAGATGGTACCTCCTCATTCACAAGTTGTAGAGTGGTTCACCAGACATCCAAAGATGTCACAGCTGTCTAATTACAAGCACCTGCATATGTATGAACAGGGATCCTTTTCAGAATACTCCTGCAAGTACTAACCAAGGATTTTCCCTTGTTTTACCTAGGATGAGCTAGTGAGACCAGAGCAAAAGAGAATGGGTTTGCAAACAAGATACATTTATATTTTATCCATACCAGGCATCCAGAAACATGAAAGTTCTTGTGAACATTTATGAAGGGATTAGAGCTAACAGCAGACTTCAGCTAAAACCAGCATTACAACCATGGAAGAATATCCAGCATGCCTCAAAACCTCTATAGGTTTAATTGGCACAAGTGTAACAGAAAACTCTTGATTCTGCTGGAATGAGTGAGAGGGCTTTTCCCCAAAATTCAGACCAGATAATGTTACTATCACTGCTCTCAGGCGTACTGAGCCCTGGCATTCCCTGGTCCTTTCTCTCATTGAGTTTGTCTGAAACAGAAGTACTGACAGCCTAGTGACTTTAAGAAGTTTGGGTTTTCATTAAAAAATCTGAATTAAATGGGATGAACTAGTACACGTTATGGCATATATTTTAACTGTTTAACTCTCCCTTTACATAGTACTTTTGTGGCACCCAGATTTTTTTATTTTTAAATAGCATTTTTGATTATTTGTATTACACTAACATCTAGAGGTCCCAACCTACATTAGTGCCCTAACACGGGAGGCAGCCTACAACCCCAGAGTAAGAAATACCATCTACGTGAAGAGCTGATGGCTAAATAGAGAAGGCAGAACGGGTGAGAAGCAGCAAAACGTTGTCCCCAGTCTGCAGCTAGCGGATGGAGTCACTGATTTTTGCCTATAATCACTTTTTTTTTCAAAGACCTGCCAAAGTGACTTATGAATACGAGTCCCAAGCTTTAAGTGACAGTCAGTTTGAGACACTGAGTGCCTCAGTCCTGTTGGCGTTTTAAGGTGCACCACTCTGTTTTACTCCATGGGTTTGCCAAGGAAAGAGGTGACGGGATGAGCCCTTCGCCTTCCCACTGCGTCTCCACCCAGCCCTGCTTTGAGTTTTGGGACTCCCTGGCTAAAAGCGAGCATTTCAGGGCGCCCAAGGCTGGTGGCAGGCCCGCTGCA
>NW_010145915.1:18457-37662 GCF_000699245.1 Pterocles gutturalis | reverse complement strand
TACTGAGGGAGCACTCAATCCCCACATCCTTTGTCATCCTGTGTCATTGATAAAGATGTTAAACAGGACAGGCCCCAAAACTGATCCCTGGGGAACACCACTGGTGACCGGCCGCCACCTGGACTTAACTCCGTTCACCACGACTCTCTGGGCTCGGCCATCCAGCCAGTTTTTTATCCAGCAAAGGGTGTTCCTGTCTAAGCCATGAGCCACTAGATTTTCTAGGAGAATGCTGTGGGACATCAGCCTACATCAGCCTACATCCTACATCAGCCGTAAAAGCAGACCAAGATAAACACAAAGACATAGATGCCTGAATATGAATACAGTCCTTATTCATAAAGCTGCATTTTTGAGCTCACCGCTCAGCTAGAAGACCTTGAACCCTGAAAGGACTTCAGTCTTCTCAGATATCTCAAGTTCTGATTCTGAGTATGCATCTCAATTTTGACCATTTTAAGAAAGTTGACATCTCTATCAACCATAAGTGTTGTTTTCCGGCAGCAAATTCTAAGCAAAAGTAACCAATCACTATCCTAACTATAATGTGTCTTTATAAATAGACACCAAGTGTCTTCCCTGTGAGATAAAACCAGTGATATTCCTGAAAGTCAGAATCAAAAGTGACAATAACTCAGTTGCCAAGGGCATTGAGTTGCAGGTGGTTGGTAGCTCTGTCCTACTTGACTAACACACTGCCTGAAATACTGCTCATGTGGTGATTGTGGGGCTCTAAAAGAATGAGCAAAATTGCTTTGTCATCAGAATTTACAACTCTTAATTTGACAATATCTATATTTTAACTGGGAAATTCAAAGCAAGATGTAATTCATTGACTCCTGTTTCTGTCACTAGTCATTGTTGCTCACCTCCTGTCCATTTATCCCTCTCAGTCTGCTGGGGCCTTAATATGGAGTACTGCAGCTTGCTGCCAAATAAATCCAAAGTAGAAACAAAAATGAAAAAAACGCAGCTCTGAAGGAATCCTTACATTCTTTGGAGGACACTATACTCTTGAAGTAAATACTTTCAAACACTAAATACATATTGCTAGCAATACTAAATTTCTGTTGAATGGAAGGGACTTTAGCCTTTGAGATATGGGTTCTTTTCTTCTTACCTTCTCAGCTACGGTTTCTCCTTGTGTCCCAGACTCCCTCAGCTCTAATCCTGGATCACTTAGATGTTCACTGTGAACGTTCATTATCACTCCTTTATACCTGGAGTCATCTCATATATGGTATGATGTTTTCCCAGTCACAACGCCATAGGGTGTGAGTTTATCGTGCTGTCTCCTTGCCTTTGTACTCCTCTGTTTTGTTTATAGTATTTTTAATTGAGTCCTGGACTCCCAATCTGCATTCATTAGGCATAGAGCAGATAAACACTTGTAAAGACACAATTAAGTCACAGCCAGGTACTGGTATTTTCCTCCCTGCTGACTTTACCTCTGCTGAATGCAGTTCATTAACATTTCCATAGTTTCTGTTTACCCCATATTGGAATTTAAGTCTGTATTTGCTTATTTGCTAGCTTATTACCTGTTCGAAACCCCACTGCTCATTTGCTTTTATCAGATATATACTGCTACCTCCATGCACCTACCTACTAGCCAATGAGGTCCTGAATGCCTCAACCTCAGCTTTTCCTAATGGACTGAAATACATAATTGTACTTTAAAAAACATTTTTTTCCTTGCCCTGAGCAAAACTGAATGCGCTCACAAAGTAACATGCAGAAATGCATGCAATATTTACCAATTTCTCCACTGTAGATCACAAGTGGAAAATGACCAGCACTACTATTCCAATGAGCATAATTACTGCAATCTGACAATGTTGAGACCAGTCAGAAAGCTGCTTGTTGTAGAGAGTTGTGTCAAATTACGTACTTATAAGGAACAGACTGTTGCCATGAGTGTCTTTGAGTCCACCTTGTTAAGGTTACCTTCTCAATCAGGAGTGTTAGGGATTGAATTTATATTTGTATTTCAAATGCATTAGCTTACTACATCACTGAGAGTGTCCTTTTAAAGGTGCAAGGCTAGGCTGTGGGAGGGATGCTGAGGGTGGGTCTCAAATGTGAAGTGCTACGATGCAGAGGTATACATCATGAACTATACAGTTAGATTTCTCCAAAGATCTACATCAGTATCTCTGCATAGTCTTCTGCAGAGTGATATGAAGACACAGCAGCTCACGGACTGAGCTTATTTGTATTTCTACATGGTATAGCATCTCATGATATAAAAATACCTAGAGAAGCTGGGCATTATGAACCATACTGAAATGCTTCACTCATAAGAGAAACAGAATTCCACAGAGTAAAGTCTGGGGGGACTTTTTTGTTTGGGGTTTTTTTGGTTGTTTGTTTTCTTCTCCTTGGGAAAATTTAAAAACATGAGCAAGTAATGTTTCACTAATTTTGTAAAACCACAAAAGACTCTAAAAGAGTAAGCTTTCTCTGATCAGAATGTTTTTTGCTATAGCTATGTGGAGCTCCAAACTAGTTTCAATTTATGTCAGTAGAAGACCTCCCATTGAGTTCAGGGGAACCAGATGCTGGCTCTTTGTGACCTAACAATGCACCTGAAGCAGATGTTCATAACCTTATAGTGGTATGTGCTCAGTTCATGCTTCATTGCTAATTCACCACAGTCATCTTTCTCTTCTAACACACCCTACCTACATCAAGTAACAGTCACACACCTCTTTGATTTCCTTTTTGAACTCATAGGCTTATTTTGCAAACACCTACAAATAAAGGACAATGAACAAAAATAAATTTTACAGAAGCCAACAAGGACAATGCAAATAAAGAAAACCAGTTTTCTGACATAAAAAAAAGTGAATCAACCATCTGGAGGTCTGTGAAAGCTTTTGTGAATGTGGCATAAAAGTTGAGCGTGATCTTTTTCCCTGAGTTTACCAGTTTGTTAAATAATGCATTTATCTTTCTTTTTCACCCTGATTTTTTTTTACACTTTTTTGTTCACAGTGAAAACCATTTCTAATGCCCATGGAACAAACTGCTTCTGGATTTCTTCCTGACAGAATACATCCACAATGCAATACTGTATATTGTGCAATATGTCATATGAGCATACTCATATTCTTGGTAGTAGTAATAATGATAACAATACAGACTACAACTGTAAAAATAAATATGAATTAGAACAGTGGTTAAATCTGGTTGGGTATAATTATATGTTGCCCCAGTGAACTAAATTTCAGTGGGGTTTGGCTCTATGGTTCAGGGTAGTCTCCATCAAATATAGGAAAATCCAGTTAATTAATTAGCCCTCAGTGTTAAATGAGCTTTTTAAGCCTGAGAGACAAGGGGAATGTGGGATTTGTGGGGACTTGGCAGTGAACGTTTAATGATGTTAAACGCAAAGTGGCTGTTAATATAGGCTACGGTACCTGAGAGTCAGAAATACAGTCAGAGAGATAAATGCAAATAAAGCACCAAGGTTTAAGAGGAAATTAAGAATATTAATTTACTCTGAATGTTCATATTGTCTTTATATGATTTATATTTTTTTATGGTTACAGTGCCAGGGTCCTTCATTCTCTGACCATACAGAGGACACTCACAAAGAGCAACAAGAAATGTTATGCACAATGTGAGTGAATTGACTTTTTCTGAACATTTTTGTAGTTCATTTCCTGTGTGATTTTCCAGCATGTGGAAGAGCTGTTTGTGAAGACCTGTCCTTGGGAAATGGAGGCTTTATGCTGTAATCTTCACATCTCTTTGTTCTGGGGCTGTCTCAGCAAGGATCAATCCTGGGCTGCGTCAGAAACTGTCCTAAGGCTTCTCTACCCAGTGACATTGTATGTCTGGCTGCTCTTTTCTGCTGAATGGACTTCTAGCCTCTTAGAGGGCCTCACCCTGTTCTTCTCGTGTGAACATCTCTCCACACATCAGGGATTCTTCCACCTGTCCTACTTGACCCTCACAGCAGCCTTACCTAAAGGATGTAATGGTATTGGTTTAGCCCTTTAGCATGACCAGGTCCTGCCCACCTGCTTCTCTTTCCATTCTGCATGTTCCTTCATCACCTGATGGAGAACAAACCTCCTCGATCGAGGGACAAAAATCAGGGATGTCCTGATGATCCTGCCCACCTCCCTGGGGCTTCCCCCACCCTGCCCAGGGCCCAGGGCCTCCATGTCAACCTCCTCAGGGCCATCAGGCCCTGCCCTAGTGACCCTGCAGCAGGGCTGGTCTCCAGCTCCCCCCGACGGGCTTGCGTCCTGGCTCAGCCTTGACCTGGTCCCCCTCCCCATGGCCCTGCCTCTCCATCCTGGGCTGTGTCTGACCCCAATTCCCCTCACCAGGCCTGATCCTGACCCCAGCTGTGTGGCCTCACCCTGGGATCGCCCTTGGCTCCCAGTTTCCCAGCTCGCAGGGTGCAGATGGCCCTCACCGCCCCCAGACATAGCTCATCCTCACCCCCACTGAATATAAGTACATTCCTTACTATGTTTTTCTTCATGTCTTCCCATTTGTACACACCAGACCACCACAGTGCTGTCAGGAGTTATTTATGGCCAAAAAATGGCATACATGTGGAATGAGATCCACCCTCTTTAACTCTGTGCTTCTACACAGTATCTGTCTTCATCTTGGTTAGTTATTCTAGATTACCTTCACCTTCAGTGCCCATAGGTTACCATACTTCATTTATCTGGCCTATATCAGCAATTTATATTGGGATACAAAATGTAGCACTGCATAGGTGGCATAAGGGTGAGCAGGAAGCATGTAGAGGGTCTGGGCTCTTCCATGCTGCTTCTCCATTCCCTCTGCCCCTCGAGGTTTCACTACATCCGTGGAGCCTGGAAAATGGCAGATTTATTCACAAAGTAGGGGGTTATGAGTAGCTCCCTGACAGCCACTTCTCCCTATACTGAATTCAGCCCGTCATGATTTTTTATTTCCAGCCTCTACTTGAACCTTATGCTAATTCTATGCAACATGGGTAGTAGGTATTTTTTTTTTTTTTTATCAGTTCGGTGGAGGGACAGTGATCAGGGACCTCTTGAGATGACAGTCTGTCAGATTGTAAATCAGGGAGGATCTCTCTCTTAACAGCCACAAAGATTAAACAGACTAATGAATCAATGTTTTAGACCGTCCACTCTGGGGAGCCTTCACTTAAGTCCCAGTACTGTTGGTCAGGTCAGCAAATGCTCTTTTCTGTCAAATGGTAAGTTTCCCTGTGTGGTAGTGGTGCATTCATCCTCCTTTGTGCGAGCTGTAAAAACCTGACAGAGGCAGATGTCAATCCATACTGTTGTGACACTTCCTCATTCAACTCTAAAACTTTTTGAGAGCATTTCATCATCCAGTAACTGGCAAGACAGGAGAGGCTGTGTTTGTTCATTTTGCAGAAATCAGTTTAAAATTTCATCTTTCTATTTTTGCTTTTATTAGGCAACACTTTCTGTTGAAGAATGAGCTATTTGTAACCATCCTCTCTACCCAAAACACCCTAACCTTTGGTTTTTATAATGTTTGCTATCTTTATGGCACTTTACCTGCATCTTTGTTCAGTCTCTCAACATAAATAACACCACACGTATAATTTCATTCTCAACCGCAATATTTTTTTAAGCTAAAATCTTTATGGAGGTACTGGGTTCTGTTCACTTTGGCAATAGTTCTGTGATCCTGAAATGGTCATAAATTACAGCTTATGTACTTTGAGGCAGATGTTCTGTTTGAGTTCATATATTCTGTTCATCCTGCTGATAACTGAAGCACTGATATTTAAAAGGACCCTCATACCGTTAAAAAAACACACATGAATGTAGAGAATAATATATTTTTCTTGATGTGTATTACACTGAAGATGTATACCCTAATAAAATAACACAATTAAAACAAAGTTGTTTTAAATAAATAATTTGTTAGTTTTTTTTTTTTTTTAGCAGGAAAAATACTTTTCTGGTATTTTTTGAGAACCAATGTGCTGTGAGCAAGTAATACTCAAAATAGTAAATGCACTTCATTCACCACTTCCTCAGTGATAAATTCTGTTCCTTGAGTCAGTAAATGAAGAACCTTGTCATCTTTGATTTGATACTATTTAAAAACACAGACCTGTAACTCAAGAGATCCAGTGATGAAACAGGAAAATAAATGACTGTATTAAAAATGTCACTGCCCAGATGGTCCCATATAGAAGTTCTGATCTGAGTACTCACTAATTAAAGAGAAGGTGACTGGAATCTAAATTTATCTTCTAATTTTATATCTGACCCTTATCTACACATGAAGAGCTTGAGCACATTTCATTTTTGAACATAACCCAAAAAAGCACTTAAGCAGGTGCTTAACTATAAACTGATGTTTGACTCCTACTGCTGTAAGCAGAGATTATTTCCTGAATGTGGACCATGGAGGAATGTCAAAGCTAGGTCCTAATTTTGCCAGTTAAGGGAAACTGATCATGATTTATATATTTTAAGTCAATTTTTCTGTCAAAGATATTAAGTTTTCAGGCATTTTATCTTCATGGAAGCTGGCCAATAATTCAAGATACACAGAAATCTTTACATTAACAGTAAAAGAGTTGTCTACAAGGTAAACTAGTTTACTATGCTTCTTCTACCATTTTACAGAAATACTGGGGTTTTTTTGGTTGAGAAAAAATTGCCGTCTGTACTGTTTTATCTTACCTACTGGTGAGGAAATGTGTGGTGCAGAAGATTTAGGGTTGTGTGCTTAGTGGTTTCTGTCTGCTGCTTTTAATTTCTTACTGGTTTTCCTCTGCCCCAGTGTGGGTCATCCACGGCTGGAATCTGTTAAGGGTGTCCTTGGTCTGAAGGATGTCCTCACTATGGTGTGGGTGACCCACTGCCACAGTCTCGAGGGAGTTCCTGTCCCCATTGTGGGTTGCCCACAGGTGCAGTCCCTCAGGAGTGTCTGTTCCCTGCCCATGACCACAGTCACTAGAAGGTGCCCCCTTTATCATGGAGTGCCTCCTTCCAAGGGTTTATCTCCAGCCATGTCCCCAACAGTGTCTCCTCAGCAACCTCTCCCTCTGCATGTCTCCAGTCGCATGTCCCCGAGAGCATCTCCCCATGTGTTTTCTGCCCCTCACGGCTGTAGCTTTTCCATAAATACATCAGAGCTGGGGTGTGGAGTACTCCCCTGAAAGGCTTTGATTTTGGCACCCAGTGGGCTACTCACACCAGTTTCAGACCTGACTGGACCTGTCTGTGACTGTCACAAGACAGTTCCTTGCTTCTTCCCACACAGGGCACCCTGGAGCTCCCTGCTACCCAAACTCTGGCAGTTATGCCCAAGGCAGTGGGCTTTGCATCCGTATACTTCTTCTCTGGAAGAAGTATTTTCCTCATAGAGATGGGAGAAGAGTGCAAGAGAGGAGCTGATGATCATATTATCTCATAGGGCCTATGGGGAAGGGTCCATGCTAAATAAAAAGGAAGCAATTCTGATGTCGTAAATTGTTTTACACTCAGGATTACCTTGGAGATGGGGGAGTCTATCCTTAACAGAGGTTTATAGACTTTGCTAAAATATTTTTTTTGTAGATCTGTCTCAATAATGGCATGCAACAGGGATGCAAAACAGAGGTTTAAAAGAAAGATATCACACAAAACAAGAACAGCTGGAGGATATTTAGTGAAATCCTCAACACATAACAAGTTTCTCCCTGGAACATCATATCAAGATACTTAAAAATTTTCTAGAGACTTTCTTCTATTTTACTAATACTTAATCATGTTACAGAGTTCCCATACATTCGTCTGCCTGTGATGTAGCCATCAGTGGGGCTTTCACTGGCAATTCCCAAGCCTGCAGAGATACCATAGAGCAGTTTGGCCTGAGCATGTAAAGGAGAGCACAGAAGAAACTCAAAACCTTCTTTACAAGGCAGTGACCATATTTTTTGCATGTCCAGTGTGTAAAAACATAGTGTTCTCATCTTTTTATTGTCTTCATAATGAATATGAATAGTAAAATTTATCTTTTCTTCATTTTATTCCATATTGTTATAAATTTCCATTGTTTTACACCTTTGTATACAAGCAAACACAAGTCTACAGGAATGTGAAAGCTGCCACTGCCTATACTAATTAACTGAGCATTGGTTGACTGAGAAAGGAGGGATGCCAAGAAAGGGGAGGAAGGCAGCCACAGGACAGGAACTTGTTCAGAATCATCTTGTCACTGACGACTACTGACCTCCTGTCCTCTCCTGGATGCCCTTGCTCACAGCCTTGCTGGCCATTCAGTCCCTTTAGTCATACCTCAAGCCAAGTCACACATTTTAGCACCTCCCAGTACATCTGAAGGTCCACCTGTGCTGTTTCTTTGGTCATACAGGAGGCTAGCTTAGAAGGAGCTTGCACAAAGATGAGGAAAAATTGTCTTTTGGGGTCCCTGTCATGATCCTTGATCCTTGTCCTCTTCATGAGAAGAGAAAATGGAACTAGACTGGATTGTTATCTTCTTTATTAAACCAATAAGATCATCAACAACCAGCTCTAGGAGGGCCAGCACTCTACTTTCACTGCTTTCATGTGGCTTCCTTTTCTTACTGAGATAGGTGGGAGGAACCCTTCTACCCTTCTGATAACCCACCTCAACTGCAGAGCATAGGATGTGAGTACAACTGCTTTAGCTCTTTACACCAAGAAAAAGATGCTGCCTTGTTCCAATGGAGTTGGGGAAGAATGATCAGACAGCACCTGAGGAAAAAAAAGGGGCCAAATGAAAAAGGTACATTTATATTAGACTCCAGACACTGTTACCATCAAAGATGGGTGGGCAAGGCAGGGTTTCCTGAGACAAATAACGAACTAATGCAAATAAAAAAGACTAAATCAATGATCGCAAAACGTTTTTATGCCTCCTGTGCATCCTATACAGAATTCTGCAGCTTTCACAAATATTGAATGAAATTTAAGAGTTAAACTTTTAAATTTAACCTACAGGACAATCTCATACTTCTGTAGGAAGGCAGAGCAGATGAACAAGCATATGCTTTATAACAAAAAATTATATGTACTTAATACTATTTTTGTCACCAGTATACATTTTATTCACGGTGTCAGCACATAACATTCAGTGTTATGTGCATCTAGTTCTGCACTGACTGAAGTTTTATCTACTCATGGGCAGGTTTCAAAGAGTGATGGGAGTGCATTTAACAGCCCTAATGGCAGGTATGGTTGCTTCTATATACACTGTCACAACAGCTGCTGCCTAGCTGGGCAGCTGATCCTTGCTTCTGTTCCAGGCTGTAGAAAAGACTTTTCCTCTTTCCAACTCCTTATTAACAGGCAGATCAGCTGGGAGAATATTCCTCTCAAGTTTAACATACATTAAAGCAACAAAGCAGTCCCACTGGTGTCAAATGACCACAGAGCCAAATACTGGAAATTTGCTGGTCATTGGAAAATAGAGAATGAGATTCTGGTCCTACTAAATCTTATGGGATGCTGTAATTTTACTGGAGCCAGGATTTCACCCTATACTCTAAAATGAAATTCCAATCAAATTATTCTAGGAAAGTTAACTGGTGGTTACATTACTGTCTTCATTAATGTCTCTGTTAATCTTCCTTCATAAGATAGGAATCAAATAATTAAATATTACACATTTGTGTTTTAGTGAAATACAAAGGAAAAGGTAAAGGCATGAACTGAAAAGTAAAGATATTTTCAGGTTTAAAGAACCATGTGATCTGTATATCACTGCATGAACAGAAAAGATAAGGCGCCATATCAAAGATCTGTAATTGGATTAGAAAAAGATATAATCATACTGTCTCTTTATTCTTTAGATTAAGCCATTGTGTGTCACAAATAAAAAAGAACAGGGAAGAAAAGGGGAGTAAAAAGAGGAAGAAACCTCACTTTTATTTTTCTTAAAATAAGATAAAACAAAACAAGAAATATACAGACAGTGGAAGATGGGACAACATTTTGTCAGTGTTAAATCACTTACAGGTGACCAGACCAGATCTGGATTGAGACCATCTAAAGAACCAGAAGGTGCACAAGTCCCTGGGACCTGATGAGATGCATCCATGGGTCCTGAAAGAACTGGAAGATGATGTTGTTAAGCCACTATCCATCATATTTGAGAAGTTGTGGCACTCTGGTGAAGTTCCCACTGACAGGAAAATCCCCATAACCCCCATTTTTAAAAAGGGAAAAAAGGAAGAGGCAGGGAACTACAGGCTGGTCAGTCTCCCCTCTGTGCCTGGCAAGATCATGGAGCAGATCATCCTGGAAACTATGCTAGGGCACATGGAAAATAAGGAGGTGATTAGTGATGGCCAACATGGCTTCACTGGGGGCAGCTTGTACCTGACAAATCTCGTGGCCTTCTATGATGTGGTTACAGCACTGGTGAATAAGGGGAGAGCAACTGACATAATCTACCTGTACTTGGGCAAAGCCTTTGACACTGTCCCACATTACATCCTTGTCTCTAAATTGGAGAGACATGGATTTGATGGAAGGACCACTCGCTGGATAAGGAATTGGCTGGATGGTCACACTCAAAGTGTTGTGGTCAATGGCTCGATGTCCAAGTGGAGATTGGTGACGAGTGGTGTTCCTCGGGGGTCGGTATTGGGACTGGTGTTTAAAATCGTTGTTGGAGGCATGGACAGTAGGACTGAGTGCACCCTCAGCAAGTCTGCCGACGACACCAAGCTGTGTGGTGTGGTTTACAGACTGGAGGGAAGGGATGCCATTCACAGGGATCTTGACAGGCGTGAGAGGTGGGCCTGTGTGAACCTCATGAAGTTCAACAAGGCCAAGTGCAAGGTCCTTCACCTCGGTGGGGCAATTCCAAGCACAAATACAGGGTGGGAGGAGAATGGCTTGAGAGCAGTCCTGAGGAGAAGCACTTGGGGGTGTTGGTTTATGAGAAGCTTAACAAGACCCGGCAATGTGTTCTTGCAGCCTAGAAAGTCAACCGTATCCTGGGCTGCATCAAAAGAAGCATGACTGGCGGGTTGAAGGAGGTGATTCTCCCCTCTACTCTGCTCTCCTGAGACCCCACCTGGAGTACTGTGTCCAGCTCTGGGGCTCACAACATAAGAAGGATATGGATCTGTTGGAGTGGGTCCAGAAGAGGGCCACAAAGATGATTAGAGGGCTGGAGCACCTCTCCTATGAAGACAAGTTGAGAGAGTTGGGGTTGTTCAGACTGCAGAAGAGAAGGTTCCAGGGAGACCTTATAGCAGCCTTCCAGTCCTTAAAGGGGGCCTACAAGAAAGTTGGAGAGGGATTTTTTACTAGGGGATGTAGTGATAGGACAAGGGGTTATGGCTTTAAACTGAAAGAGGGTAGATTTACATTAGATGCTAGGAAGAATTTTTTTTTATTGTGAGGGTGGTGAGACACTAGAACAGGTTGCCCAGAGAAGGTGAATGCCCCATCCCTGGAAGTGTTCAAGGTCAGGCCGGATGGGGCTCTGAGCAACCTGGTCTAGTGGAAAATGCCCCTGCCTGTGGCAGGGGGGTTGGAATTAGATGATGTTTAAGGTCAATTCCAAACCAAACCACTCTATGTTTCTGTCCTGGTTTCAGCTGGGACAGAGTTAACTTTCTTCTTAGTAGCTAGTGTGAGGCTATGTTTTGGTTTTGTGCTGAGGAGAAGGCTGATAACATATTGATGTTTATAGTTGCTGCCAGGCCAGTAAAGGACTTTTCAGCACCCCTGCCCTGCCAGTGTCTGCAGGTGCAGGAGAAGCTGGTAGGAATCACAGCCCAAATTACTAGCCTAGGATTTGACCTCAGGTTTAGGACTGAAACCCAAATTGGCCAATTGTATGTTCCATGTCATGCATGTCATGCCCAGTATATATATGAGGATCTGTCCAGAAGTAGTCTCTCTTGCTCTGGGTTATCTCTTGCTCTGGGTTGTCTCCCTCTGGGTCACCCTTCTGTCAGGGTCGTCTTGGTCTCTGACCCTTGGGCTCTTATCTCCATTCTGGGATTGTGGTTTTGTGACTCTCTGTGCTCCAGGACTGTTAGCCAGGAACGGTCTGAGCCTTGGTCATCAGACAGTGAGCAGTATCAATGTGTATCACTCATTCATATATTTATACATGTTACTATTATTGTTTTCAATATTGTTGTAGTTTAGCTATTAAAGTGTTCTTATCTCAACCTGTAGGGGAACGAGAAGATGCTGAATTAGGATTTGACTTCCGGGACATGAAGTTTTTGCCTTAAGAGACTGGAAGAAGAAAGCTTTTGCTCTTAAGCAGACCGAAAGAGGAAGTGATGGAAGACCCAGCACAGCTGGAAGGAGAGCTGACATGGAAGTAAACAATGGAAAGATCCACATGTAAACAAGGAAATGAATTAACTAGAAAATAGTGTGTTGTTAGTAGTTCGTAGCAAATTAAAAGTTTTGTAGATGATGTGTTCACAGTAGTAAAAGACTATAAAAGTAGTTGTAAAAGGCAATAAAATGATTCTTCTTCACCACCTACTGGAGTCTGCTCTTTGATCCCGCCGCAGCATCAACCCACGAATCTCTTTTTCCCTTTACCCCTTTAATTTTCTCCCCCACCCCTGGGAGGGTGAACGAGCAGTCGTTGTGGTGATTTTGTGACTCTCTGAAGCTAAGTTTTGTGTTTACTGTTTATAATAATTTGATTAAACAGTGACAAACTCTGATTGTTAAACAACAGCCTGACTTGCAGTAGCACCATTCTAGTTCCATCAGATGGAATTAGTGCACTTTACGTTCTGCAACTTTCTTCCAGGGCCATAGTATAAGAATTACCACAGCTGAATGGCCATTCTGTATGTGACTAGCAGTAATCATGGGCATCTGAGAGAGCATCCTGTAGGCAAATCACCTAAAGAGATGGAGTCTCCAGGTGGATTTATCTTTTGTTACCTCATATACTCTAAACATCCCACTAGGTAATATAAGGGGTATATGACCGGGGAGACCCCAGATGTAGAGTTGAAACTTGGATTGTGTAGACCACTCTAGAGGATGTCTACACCTGTATTCTCCCCAGCAACAACACAGGTCTGCAATGCCTCTCTTCCTTGGCAAACCTGGTTGGGATTGATCAGAAAGATTTGAGAGCTCATCCAAGATCAGAAAGTGGAAGAGAGGCTGTGGTGTGCTTGAGGGTGGTCTTGGATGTGCTGTCAGACTGCAGAGGTCTGGGGACTGGAGATCTTGATGCTGGGTGTAAACTGAAAGTTATATGTGGGAGGGGAGCTGCTTATGAAGTAGGATGAAAGTAGTTGGGACCTAGGGTACTAAAGAAGGCATAGGTTTGTAATCTTGGTTTGGAGAGCTATAGGGAGTATGGCTAGAGGATGTGGCACCTTGCCACTGGATTTTGGAAGGTGGCTCCTAGAAGCAAAACATTTGCCCTTTATCCAAGGTCTGTAAATGCATAACATGAGTAGCAGAAAAACAAATGTAAGCAGCACCATCCCTCCCTGTTCTTTGGAAATCACATCCTCATGCAGTGAAAGCGGACCCTTCTGGCAAGGTTGGAGATGTGGCAATCTTTCTGCATTAACAAGAGTCTGTTAACCAAATACAAAAATAAGTTGAAAACCACATGAACAAAATCTCACTGTTTCCATATGTCTCTTGGCTACATCCCTTTAGTGGTTGTGCTGCTGAAACTTCTGCATATTATATAAAGTCTGTTAACGGTGAGTTAGACATGAATGTGACCACATTTATTGTTGATTTTGACACAACCCATGAAACCCCTCAAAAAGAGAGTCCTGAAAGGATGCCTGAAAAAGTTGTTGCTAATTTCACCCAGTAAGTTCCACATTGTCCCTGTGGGAAAAGATAGAAACTCAGCAGTAAGGAACATAGTAAAAGAAGGAAAAGTATCCTCCACATGCAAACAAAGACAGGAAAACACACTGGCAAGTTTCTATCCTATTATAGAAGCATAACTGTTATCCTTCCAACAAAGTGATGTTAACTACCAAAGAGGGGCAGGAGCTCTCCAGAAACTCACAGTCTGTCATGGAGCATGTACATAATAAGGGAAATAAGCCGACTTGTGCATTTACTTGGGTATGACATCACTGACAGCCAATTAGAAAGTTCCACTTGTGTCATTTCATAATAAAGAAAAGACTATTCAGCACTCACTGCATCAAAGAATGCATGTCACAGAGATTTGCACAGAAATGAGTTGATTAATTTTTAATGAATTATACCAGGAAAAGTTTCCTTGTATAAATTGCTGTGGGAATACCAGTGATAACCCATGTTTGAATAAAGGGTTTCTGTGTGTGTAGATTCTACTACTACAGAGACACTGAGAAAAATTGAACTAAAAATGGTGCTACTCACCCTAATCGTAACAGAAGAAAAACACAGTGTGGGGTGCACAGTAGAGCAGGTTTTAAAGACCATTTTATTCACTGGAAGCGTGTCCTGTAACCATCAGAATGCTTTCCAACTGACTTTGTTTTCAGTTCAAGAGTGGATGTCATTCTTGAAAACAGGTCTTTGCTGAACATTGCTTGGGCTCAGTACAGCTTTGAAATTCTGTAACGCACCCTACATGTCTTTGGACTTCGTGACCGAATAGTCTTTTCTTACGTGGAAAGCTATGAATCTATCAGTTAGCTGATGCATAGGCTACTGCTAAACAGAGCATCCGTCTGGACCAAAAATGTTCAGCAAGATGGCATTGTTTTCATTTCAAGATCCGTAAAGAAAAAAGGCATTTCAATAATGATGGTAAGGAAAGCATTAGCTTTACATGAGCACTGTAAAAGCCATCTAGCTGGCACTGTGGAGTAAAGCATGGAGCTCAGGTGCTGTCATTCATGTGTTTATAAGCAAGCAGTCATCAGACTTGCAGTAACCCCTTTATGCTAGCCATGGATGTTCTCGTCTTTGCGCAGAAGGTTTGGCAGTGGTACCAGTGTGTCCTGGGTTAAGCACAGACTGCTTAAAGTTAACTCCGTTAATTTTTTTTTCTCTTCTTCATAAATAGCCAGCAAGAAGTTATGTTTTGGATTTACACTCATGAGAAAAGCTGATAAGAAAGGAACATTTATAATTATTGCTAGGATACTTCAAGGTCCTTCGGCCTCTCTGCTCTCTGCAGACAGGGCGGGGGGAAGGAGGGCTGGGAGGGCCCAGCGCTGGCTGTTGGCCCAGGATTCGTTCTGCAGTTACTAGATTGAGAACCAGAGTGACCAATGGTCTATTCCATAACATGTACTTCATGCCCAGTGTATAGGTAAGGAATCCCGGATTTTTTTTTCGTTCTCTTTTGCCTTCGCTTCCTGGTTCCAGTGGTTTTTGGTTTCGGTCTCTCTTCTGGCTCCGCATCGCTTCTCCCAAGGCCTTTTCCCCTCCCCGCCTCCTCTCTGGGATCGTTAGCTGGGGCCAGACATGAACGCTCGGACTGTTATCTCCGTTCTGTGAGTTTCAGGACCCTCCCTCTCCGGGGGGGATCCTGCCTTCGCTTCCTGGTTCCAGTGGTTTTTGGTTTCGGTCTCTCTTCTGGCTCCGCATCGCTTCTCCCAAGGCCTTTTCCCCTCCCCGCCTCCTCTCTGGGATCGTTAGCTGGGGCCAGACATGAACGCTCGGACTGTTATCTCCGTTCTGTGAGTTTCAGGACCCTCCCTCTCCGGGGGGGATCCTTAGCTGGGGCCAGGTGGTCGTTTTTCCCCCACTCCGGTCAGTTCTCAGTCTGCGACACTTGGACTGTTATCTCCATTCCATGAGTGCCTCCGGGAGCGGTGCACCCCCCCATCTGGGGGAATCGTGAGTGTAGTTCTGGGATCATTAGCCGGCAACAGGCTGAGCCCTTGGTCATTGGGTGGGGGGGGCAGTATCATTGTGTATCACTCATTCTCTCCCTTCTCCAGGATCGTTGGCCGGGAGTGGGCTGGGTCTTTGGTCATCAGGTGGGGGGGCAGTATCACTGTGTATCACTCATTTGTATATTTGTATATAGTATTATTTTCAATATTATTGAAGTTTAGTCACTAAATTGTCCTTATCTCATCCCACAATTCCTCTTTTCCATTTACCCCCTTAATTCTCTCCCCTATCTTTGGGTGAGCGGGTGTGTGTGGCTTGGCCCCGAGGCAAGGGCTAACCCACCACATTCCTTTTTGGCGCCCAACGTGGGGCTCAAGCGGTTGAGATAACGACAGACTTGAACAGAGTGTATTAAAGCATTCATTATGTTTGAGCTTCCTAAGATGTTACTGCTGAGGAAACTGTTTTCGTTTCTTTATGCATTCTGGGATTTGTCTTTAGAGCTCTATAAAGTAGTACCTTATTCACCGTATATGCTTTTGTTGTCTGCTGGTGGGTTTATCACCTGTAGGTTTTGGATTAAGAACATTGTGTGGCTGATTAAGGTGACTGTTCTGTTGTGCTGTTGTTTGATGGCCTGTTCTGCAGTGAAAAAGTTGGCAGAATTCATCTTTGTTTTTACAACGGCTGGCACCAAGCTAAGTAAAGCTGTGGCGTCATCCCTGGACTCTGGGTACCCCTCGCTGACAGCGCCATCCCTGGGCTCTGGGTACCCCTTGCTGAACATTTTTGCCAGCCACACCAGTAACATAACTATGGAGGCGATGTTCCCCTTCACTGTCCTCTTCTCCTCCAGAGGATTTGCAAAAGCATATGAGGACTTTGAGTATCGTTGGGATTTTCAAGCCAGTTTGATCCTGTTGCTAGGCCTCCTGAATGTATGTCAGTATATACATAACATTCACAATTGGTCCATCATCTCTGCCTTTACTAGGGTGTGTGTGGTTTGTCCCCCAGCCAAGGGCTAACCCATCACACAGTGCCAAGAACAGTACACTCAAATAAGAATTTCTTAAAGTAATCACAAATATACCTCTTTGAATCGTGTGTAAATCCAGAGTTTGGTGAGTATATGTTCAGCATACCCAATTCTTTTTGAGAGTTTGTGACCATACAGATTTCAACATGGAACAAAGTGCTTATGAATTATAGACTCACTCTTCAAGCTGATTTGATAAAAGGCATGTAGTATTGAATTCACAGTTTAAACTTAAAATAGTAAAGATGCACTAAAATTAAACCTTTTTATCCATTCCTATACAAACTTTGGTTGGATAATACTAAATCTGTGTGTGACCTTGATTTCTGGAATATCAGGCAGCCTCTTTAGCCCGTGATATACAAAGCCTATCTCATGTTATTATTCTCTGCTAGTAGTGGCTTAGAATTGGGATCTAGACTGCTGCAATGCAAGGAAAGTGGGAACAGAAATTCTTGTCTGCTTTTGATATTGAAATTATCTGGATAAAAGAAGGGTCCCTATAGCTCCCTTATATAGGACCCTATATTAAATAAAATACATTTCTAAAATAGTCAAAGTGAACTGATTTTAAAATAGTTTTGTGCTTTTAATATTTAGAGCAAGTGCCTGAAAAGCATTTTCTCTTTTAGTTCCTTGTCATATATGTTCAGGATTCATTATGTTACTTGGAGGCAACTAGGTGAATTTCCTCTGAACGTTGTTTGTGCTGATCAAGGGATGCCAGCGAATAGTGACTTTTTATTTTAATTGATCTGACTGGAATGAGCTGCCACTCTTCTTTGCATATGAACATATCTCCATATGGAGATTTTGGTTAAATTTTGTGCTTAGAATAATTTAGGATTAAAGGAAGAAATGTGGGTTCAAATACAGGAAGAGGTTTCTCACTAAGACATTTTTTTCCTGTGTGTGGTACTGCCATAAATCAGAGAGGGGGTACCTTCGAGTGGCAAGTGTAGAAAACAGAAGAAAAAGGTCTCATCAACATTAATGCATAGTAAGCTATAGAGTAAATTAAAAGACAACAGGATCTCAATGCATTTTCCTGATCTAGCAGTTTCTGCTACCACAAGTGAAAGAAAATCTGAAGTAAGAAATTTGCCTTTTTATTTTACTGCTATTCTTCATGTACATTTTGCTATAGTTTTAAAACAGACAGGCAAAGAAAGAAAGATTTATTTGACCTACCTGTAAGCCTTGAAATATGTATTTAGCACAGCTGTTCTTTTGTGTTTAAACTCATCACAAAAACGTAGCTTTAATGTAACCCACCATTGATCTGCAGTAAGTGGAAACAAAATCTCTCCTTAATTAGTATCATCCAATCACTTTTTTACATTTCTACAGAACACACACTGTGAACTGTTTAATGGACTATTATTTAGAAGAGTAGCAATGAGCTTGCAAAAAAAAAAAAAAAGGCACATAGTGAAAATAAAAACTAGCAGTGTCAATGAAAAATGTGTTGCAAAATAATGGAAAAAAAAGATGTTTCGTTAAGATGGGCTTCACTGGCATTTTACTGTATAGATGAACACTGCTCCAATTACTGCCAACAATGGGGAAAGAGATAGAGAGATATAGATTCATTACTTTCAACACCCTTAACTGTCTACCACTGAATTCGCTTATCTGTTTCTTTTTTTACAGGACCTGCATGGAGGGGGGAAGGAATAAACAAAGAACTGAGTAGAGTGAATGTGTCACAAATTACCACAAACACACTGTGACTCAATGCACTTTTCATTTCTCTCCTCATTAACTGTGTCTTGCTCAAAATGAGAGACTGGGTCTAAACATAATCAAGTCCCACAGATAACAATTGACTTGACTGCTGGGGCAGTCATCACCTTCTAGCTACTGGGAAATAAATTTAGAAATAAAATGAGTTAAAATAAAATTCACTCTGCTCTCTTTTCTGTGCTCAGATAATTTGAAGGCCATCAACGCCTGCAGAAACAATCCATCTCTCTGTGAAAAGGAAAGCAGCCTATGCCACTACCAATAAGGCATGTCTTTAGTGTTATCAAGAGTAAGTATAATTACACAGTAGAAAGGCCATCAAAGTGTCTTGGGCACTGGTATTTTTTTCCTGAGGTCTTCATCAATAGTGCTGTTGGAATGAAAAGAATAAGTGGGGGGAAAAAGGAAAAAAATAATATCCTCCAGATTGGTGTGACTGACCTGCAATCTAGTAGAGCACATTATAATTTGAGAGCAGTAGGAAGATTCAATAAAATTTTTGCTGTCTCCCACTTAAAATCGGGAAGGATTAATTTCAAGAATCTTTGTGGATGCTCTTGTGGTCTTGGTTTTGTCAGTGCCAGAATTTATCTTCAAAGAGGCTAAAGAACTTCCTGTTGAAGGGTATTTAT
>NW_010145915.1:0-18426 GCF_000699245.1 Pterocles gutturalis | reverse complement strand
TTTCCCTACCTCTAATAGCAATGCATTTCTGATAGGCAGATTTCTGGCTGGTAAAGAGGAGGTAAGATTATTTGTTTCTGTTGAACAGTCTCCCAATTCTGTACTTTGTATTTGGACAAAGCACCAAGGGAAGTTAATTGGTTCATTATATTTCTATCAGGAGGAGCCAGACCCTTATGTACGTTTTAATGGAATTCTGTTCAGTAAAATACATGCACAATACATCTGACACTGTTTTCCAGGGCAGGATTTCTAAAGTATATGCCTGAGCCCTGGCCTGTGATGCGTTACTCTGATTAATAAATGTTGATCTGGCAAGGAGTAGCCCTGAACTCTGGGGAGGACTATGCATGAGCAAGTCATGGGAAGGTCTGGATATAAGTGTAGAACTAATGTAAGCAACTTGCTAGCTGATTGTCTGATAATGAAAATATTTTTACGAACAGAGAATCACCCCAAACCTAGCTATCAACTTTCTCCTGGCAGTCTTGTGTTTAATAAAAGCAACATGTTAGAAACTGTGGCATAAGTCCTGAGAATAATCACCCACTCTGATGATTAGAGCCAATCATCTAATCATCAGTGTCCCCAGCAGTCATATTGTTCTTGGAACTTTCCTTTTCTGTGGCTACTAGATCTGGAAATCACAACATCCAAAATGGTGGTGACTATTTGCTCTAGGGCAAATTAGGTCATTAAAAAGTTTTAACCAGTCCATGGACATTTAAGTCTGTCTCAGTGGTTTGTTTCTACTGTTCACAACAGGAGTACATTTTCCAAACCTCACCTTTTATTAGATTTATTGCAAGAAACAAGATTAATTGGGCTATGCTGCTTTGACAAAACTCTATTTCTTAAGTAATAATTACAGATCTCCTGGAGTCCAAAAGAACTGAGGTAGAGCAGACCCAGCAATGTGGCCAAACATAACAAATTGAGTGGAGTGAGGGTAAAGAAATATAACTGAGAGAATGCAAATGTAAATTCTCCCTGATATATTCCCTTAAAACTTCAAGGATTTTTTATTGGCCAACTGGCAAAATAATTTATTTTTCTTAGGTTTTATTTGGACACCAGCATTGCCTGGAATTTGGGGGGGAAAGAATGTGAGGTCTTTTTCCAAAAATCTCTGTGACAGAAGTCCCATTTATGACAATGAGCTCTGAAGATTTAGGGGTCTGGCCTGCCTAGATTTAGCTGAACTAACAAGATGGACTGAACTGCAAGTTATACTCCCGAGGGACTTAGGAAGCATGATGCTGGTTGAACTTCTGCCTTTAGTTAGCAGTTCCATTGTGCTGGCTGAAAGGACATGGTAACTGGAACACAGTTATGGCATGTCAGCTGTATTCCTTCTAACATATGTCTTTATTGCTCTCACAGAAGTAGTAGAGATACTATGTCAGGGTAGTATATAGACACTGAGTTAGCTATAAAGGAGGTTACTTCAGACAGTAGACGAATGGGAGCTGCAGCTGTACAGATCCCAGCAAAGGTTACGTTAGTCTGCCTAATTACTCCTGTGACTGAAGTGTATATCCTAGTACAGTCTAAACTTGAATGGTTTCCAGAACATAAAAAAAGCAAGCATGATTATAGATTTTTTTTTCAGCATTGACACTTCCAGAAGGTGGATTTGTTTTTTCTAATCCATTTTTTCTAGTATGCTGGAAGGCCATTTATGCTGAAGAAATTTTGTTCTACCAATCAACTGAGACACAAGTCCAGTTAATATCAGATCAAATGGGTTCAGTCACAACAGAAAAAAACTCAATAAGAATAAGCTACATCTTTTTAATGTGACATCATGACCTCTTTTCTAAAAATAAAATTTATTACCCAAGTACGACTCTACCTTCTGGAACTAGAAGACTCTGATTCCCTGCTGCATTAGTGGGCACTAACAAAATCCTCCCATTTGGTGCTCTATCTGGGGTCCAATTCACCCAATGAGCAGGAAAAAGCAATTGCAAAAAAACATGGCTTCCTTCCATTATAGCAGATAAGCCTTATGCAGAGGCACCTCTAATTTACCCGAGATGAAGATGAAGCACAGCAGATATCCATGTTCCTGAAGCCTGTCTCTTCCAACAATTCCTTCAGAATATGTCTGACAAACACCCTTCTCCCTTTTTATTGCTGGCTATAGTTGCTGTAACCTGTAGAGCTGTGTTCAAAAGGTGGATGGCAGTGGGCTCCACTAGCTTTTCCACTTTCAAGCCACTATGCCAAGGTCATGAACGAGAAAGCACACTAAATAGAGAAAATGCTTTAAAACTCTGTAATTATTATTCTCCATGTGTTTTAAATACCTCCCTGGAGTTATTTAAAAGACGTGTAGATGTGGTGCTTAGGGACATGGTTTAGTGGTGGAGTTGGCAGTGCTAGGTTAATGGTTGGATTTGATGATCTTAAAGGTCCTTTCCAAACTAAATGTTTTCATGAGTGTATGATTCAGTGGAACTGCTACTCTCTCCAGCATTCATGTTTTCAAAGTTTTACTGTAGTTTGGAATATACCAATACTTGAGTTATGTTTGAGATTGTGTATTTACCCAAAGGTCTGCTCTGGGCAGACAAACAGCAGGAGGGACATTTATGATCTATACATCATTATGTTACCAAGAAATCAGAAATCACTGAATACAGCTTCCAAACAAAGTTAAATAAAAAACATAGGTATTTCTTCAAGCTCAGGATTCATAAATAGAAATGGTCTTTATCACATGCAGTTTTTCCATGGGAGTATTATTTGGCACAGCTTCATGCTGTGCCAAATTTGTGGTTTATTAGGTTATGGCTTTTTAGAAAAATCTGTTTTTGGCACACACATACAAACACACAAATTGAAAAGGAAAATATTTATATTGTGAAATTAAACTTGTTCACATCTTCCATGATGATTTATTAAAGAAAAATATTTGGCAAACCACTGAATGGTGAAATGTACCCTGGTTTTTGCATTCCCTGTATGAAACAACCACAAAACTCATTTGACAACAAATAGTACTATAAAGACTTAAAGAAAGAAAATGAAGCATTTGCATGTATAAAATACCTCATACATCACATCTTCATTCTGAAAGACTAAAGAGAACTAAATGTTTCTCCAAATAGCTTTTCAAGGGCATTATTTTTTATGGCCAGGATGTTTCTGTTTCTGTAGGCACCTAGAATACGCTATTGGATTACTTCATTGAACTGCTGTTAGGTTAAGCACAATATGTTCAGTGTTGCAGTATTCAGTGGACAATGAAAGCTCAAAAGCAGAAAAACACTAAATAACAGTTTAGTTATAGGCGTTTTGTGGCAGGCTGAAAAAAGCAAAGCAGTAAAAATGAATACACACTAAAATTACTGCTTTTATTTCTGAGTTTTTTATTAAAGATCACATGATTCACCCTAGATAATTTATATCAATTTTATGGTCAGATTCCACTGTAGATATAGAGATCTGAAGTGTAAATATATATATATATTTCTGTTAGTTAAAATAAGCTCTTTTGTAGCCAGTGGAGACCAATGTGTAGTTCTAAGGTGCAATTAGTCTGATCTTCTTAGAGCACAAGTTAAAAAGGACATCTATTTTCTCTGAGAAGAGGAGCCTAGAGTGAATAGCTCATATGCAGAAGTCTACATGTAGATACCTGAACCTGTGGTCTGCTACAATACATAAAGCAGGCAAGCTGTGAAGATAGATATGGATGGCATAAAAAAAGCATAAAAAGGCATAAAAAAAATATTGGAGACTAGTAGGAAAACCAGAATTGCAGAGATATTTGAGTATTAGGAAAGCTTCTGACTGCTGAAAAAGTAAAGCACATGTAAGTCAAATGTTCCAGGCACATCTAGTGTTCTGTAAAGCAAGTGTCTCTCAGCATCTCTGAACAGCACTGGAGATCGCACTGTGAAATAATTACCAGCCTGGCTGCAACACTCTGTTTGCTAGCCAAAATCTGATGGAGGAAGACAATTATGTGGGGCCAGCTCTGGTTGTTGCCAGCAGAGACACCAACAGTAAGGGCAGAAAACACTGAAGAAAAAGATTAGCATCCAGGCTGACAGTAAATAGTAGTATACAGTGTTACTAGTAAGGTGGAAGGGAAGAAAGGTAAGAAAGCCTTCTAAAAATTGCTAATTTACCTGGAATAAAATTGTCTTAACAGTGTGTGGCAGTTATTTGAATAGTTTAAAAAAAAACTAAAACATGAGAAACTTGCTCTTATAAAAAAGGACAGATAGAAAATTATAGAAAAAGGAATTATGAAAGGAAGAAATTTGAGTGCAGTATACAGTGCAATAGTCTTTCAAGGTCAATGTAATTCCTCTTTTCTAAACATGTTTGTTGCACAAAGTGGAATAAGAATATCAGGTTTGTATTTCCATCTGTTTGCTTAAAACCAGGTCTGTGCTCCAGCATGAACAGGCGAAGAGCTGATGAGCTAGAAGTACTTTGATTCACAATGCACCCTATAACACTGCCATAGTATGCTGATTTCCTTATGATAATTGTTAAGGGTTTTATAAGTTTTAATAGTCATCACATGGTCACAAGCTGATTTTATGAAACTTCGTTCACTAGTCTCAGCAAAATACTGCAGCACACAGTTGCCAAGTAAGAATTTCTAATTGAGTTTAGTAGTATGCTGAAAAGGTAGTTATCACACAAAGCAAATACAAAAGCAATGGAAAGAATTTTATTTTGTTTAGAATTGAAATCTGGCAGCAGTTTTATCCTGAGTCTTAAAGAAACCTGTAGTAAGCATTTAAATCAGTATTCTCATGAACAGCTGAGGTCAAAAGTTAGCAGTGGCATTATTTCTGAAATATGAATGACCTTTGTAAATCTGTTTCTAGGCTCAGGTAGTCTAGAATTGATTGAGCTTGCTCCAAGCATTTATGGACAGACCTGAATAAGAGCAATAGGTGCCTCAGAACGGGACTTACCAGTGTCTAACCTGAAAACTGATTCTGACAACACTGTCTCAGCTGGTAACTAACCCCTGGGTTTCACAGATAGGATTCACCTTCAGCCTCAGAAATCTAGGTCAATTTATCTAAATGCAAGTGTCTATGAGTATGCTAATATCCAAGCCCCTTTTACAGTAGAAGCCCAGGGTTCAGCTCAGATGTTCAACCACAGGCATCTAGTGACGGTTAGGTGTCCTAGAGAACCTAAGATATCTGCACAGGTTTGGCAGATAGGACATAGGACTTGTGGTCTACTGGACGATAAACAATTGTCCAGGGAGGCTATCAGGGCATCTCAGATGTGTATGTCTAAGTGAATAAATTGATATTCAGTAGAGCTCAGTTCACTCAGTGTAAAGGAAACATCTCATTTGATCAAATAAAGAACTCTCTAGACTTGTCTGACCATGTTGACTAGATCCTGAGGACTATAGTAGGAATTCAGTCTCCTACCTCACATGCAAATAGATACTTTTAGACGCTTAAATACAGGTCTCTGAGTGTGGATCTCAACCAGACCTTTAAGGTCAATAAGATCAGACTTAGCCTTAATATCTTCCAAACATTTTTTTTAAGAGTTTCTTAGAATCAGTTTAGTAAATTAGCAGGGCACAAAAACCTAAAACCTATCTGTACCAAAACCTGATCAAGATGAGATATTCCTTCAGCCTCCTCTGATGAGATAACTCTCACATGCCCTCTCAGGACGCCTCTGGAGTGAAACCCAATATGCAGTGACAGCTGGCTTTGTTCAAAGAACAGTTGAAGAAAAATTTGTGTTACTACTACTACAACTGCAACTATTACTGCTACTGAACTATTACCCTCTGTATAATCTTCACAACATTCATCCAGGATATGGAAGGACTGGGATCAGCTTGCTTTATTGACTCTGGGGATTAAAGCCCCAAGATTTTACTGGGGATAATGAATTTTCATGTGCGTCTGGGACCCTGCTGACAAAGCATCTTTAACAAATGGCTTTAGTTTATCTTATCTCAAATGTCAAATCTGAGGCTTCGTTTCTGACACATAGCAGAGCATGCTCTGGTATTCTGGTACCCAAATCCTTCAGGTTAGCACCTCTGCAAGAGTGCACACTCATGTCTTCTTCACACAGAAAGCAGGGTTCACCAGGGCTTGGACAGGAATGTGTCCTACCTTGATACAGAGGTTGGACCTGGGAAAGGTTTTGACCTTGCCTGAGGAACTGACAGGCTCCTGGGTCCTATGACACCTATCTAAATGCAGGTCTAAAACTCTGAAAAGTACATGTGTTTTCACTAGCTCATGAAGTCATCAGATTGCAATGACCCACTGTTTTGTTTAAGGACATCTTCAGACTTGCCTTCTTTATATTATACGATTCAGTTACCTGCCAAAAGCAATCAGGATAATGTTATGGTTCCAATGACTAGTGCTAAAAGCGATATTAACAATAACACTCATAACTATTACAAGAGCTTTAAATTGAGACTATAAACTAATGAGCATATCTGGTGAACCCTTTGTAAAATTTTTGTGTTACTATATCTGCCTTTTTAATAATAAAATTCAGAGAATGAAAAACAATGCCAGATCTCTGTAAAAAATAGACGTATACACAGTGATAATCTACAAAGGCCTAATTAATTCAGTATCTCTAGGGTATGCCATAATCTACAGCTCTAAAATTATGAGGAATTACCTTATTAAAGTCCTTTGAATCTGACTACAGGTGTTCTAGCCGTGTTCCAGTAAGAGAGTTATTCAAATCCTGTTCCCATTTCTGGTGGAATTTTTATCTGTTGTGTGGCTATGCTTTGCCAACAAAAAATGAGAAAAGAGAAGACTCTGTTCACATTCATCTGTGGGGATTCAGCAATTAAATCAATTTGATTAACCAAAGACCCATTCTGCTGTGTATTTACATACTGTAATTACAAATTGGCAAATAGCGGGAAAAGTGGGAGAGTGGGATAGCGTGTTTTTATATCAGTTGTTCCAATACAACGCCTGTTATACTTCTAAATAAGCAGTCAGATCTATTCACAGTCTCAACACTCCAAATGGGTGGGATGAAACAGTGTTTTTTATGGAATTTGGGCTGTCTGAGATTTCACCCTAACACTCAGAAAATGAAAAAGTTCTATATATTTGGCAAATCTTTAAAAGCCAGTAATACAACTCCTAATAATTGTTTTGTCCCATCTTTTGGAATCTATATTTTCTTCTGCCTACTGTACCACCAATATAACAGTCACTTTATTGCAGATGTGTCAAACATCCAGGTTTGATCAGACCAGTTCAGTTTCCAGAGTATTTGGTCGAGCTCAGATTGCACCTTGGGCTACTGAAAATTGAGTAATGCCCATGTTGAAGGCTAGGAGGAGACAAGCTGACAGGTTAAATCAACAAGAACTGCAGCATGGGAGCTCAGCTGTCAGGCTCTGACTGGGTGGCTTCCCACGTACTTCCAGTCCAAGCTGAGGAAGGAGCATTTAAGGACACTGAGGAAAATAACTGCTCCATAGGCTCAACAGTCCTGGGGCATCCCAGGAAACTGCAGAGGTCAGACACAGAAATCTTCACATTTGAATACAAATATATTGAGCAAAACTATTTGATTTTCTTCTTAGCTACTTGGTTATTGATCTAGTGTAACTGCTGAGAGAGAAAGAAAACTTGGAGCTGCTGAAGCACTAACATACGCATCCATGTAAATAATCAGTAGTGCTAAATCACACCAGAACACAAGACCCTTGATTAACATATAGGCCCTTGTGTTTGAAATAGACAGTCTCTGTTTTCAACTCTGAATTCAAATAAAAATGAACTTCAGCCTGAACTGATAGTACTAGTACTGATATTAATGTATACTTTTTGTATAATCCAGATAAAGAAGTGACACTTCCCAGCAAATTTTGCATATAGCCCATAGCTTCTGTTTCAACGTTACCGTTTCTTTAAAATTTTTTCCCTAAATATATATGTAAGTTATTCTACTATTTCTTTACACTATGAATCAAGATGCATCTTTATTTGAGATACAAATCACAGTATCTATTTTGATTTAAAGAGTTCACAGAGAAACAAACCACCACATCCATTTCAATAGCTAATTTCATTTGCTCTTAAAAATCAGAGATTGTTTTCACTTTGTATTTGTTTAGCTTTAGCTCCTCCTTTTTTTTTTTTTTTTTGCCTTTATCTATTAGATTAAAGACCTCATTACAAGAAATAATGCAGGGAATTTTAGACTGTTGTCATGTCATTTCTTAAGGTTTTCTTGTACAAGAAACAGATTTACCTATTTAACGTAAGGTAGGTTTTCCAGGCCTCAGAAAATTTATTTTTTATATCCTTGTCACTTTGACAGCAACCTTTTTTGAAATGGACGTGAAAGGGCTGGGTCTAAGCCCATCTCAGGATCTCCTGTTCCCACAAGATGACTAATCTGGAAGTCCTTACTCCAAGTGTGGAGTAGTCACCTTGTTTCTGGAAGGCTGTATTAAGTTGCTGTGTTATGTCGTCCAAATGGACCCTCCGCCCGGCATGCTGATGTAAGTGACTGCTTACATTATCATACACTTATCATGCAACATACAATTTTTGTGTCTTCTGTTCATTTTACAAGCAATAATTCCATAAATTAATTAAAATATTGACTATCACTAGGCTCAGAACAAGTGTCTCTGGAATCCTCAAACTGAAAATTTCCCATTTTCTCTTACTTTAGTATTATTATCTGATAGTTTGCCTTGTGCTGTGTATTTGCTCTTTGCCCTGGTTTCCAAAGCACTATATGCACCTATGGGAGATCTGGTAGCCTACTGTAAACTTATCTTTTTTGCATCTATTTTTCTTTCGACGGCATTTTTTTCTGCCCTATCAGTTCAAAGGGGAATGCTTATGCTCATACATGGCTATTGCTGTCCTTTCACAACATAGTAGGCATAAGTTTATCCACTGAACTACACTTGGCAGAAAAGCTGTTATTTTTCCAGAACAGAGAAGAGGACAGGAAAATCTCTACACAAAGTCTTACAGAACGGTGTCATTCTGAAGTCTACTCTTGCTATAGATTTGATAAAGAAGCTCAGCCTTCCATTTCTGAAATGTTGCAAGGTGGTTCGTTTCAGGATCTGAAAGGAAAACACATCTGCCAAAGATTCAATAGGAGCAATATTCCTCTCGTTTAAAGAGGGAAAGATTGCTAGAAAGTATACCGATACCACTAGGCAGTCTTACCTAAAATAAATTATGATCCCAGGCTTGTAGATGCCATGCTTGCTAACTTATCAGATTTGTGTTCATGCTCGGTGTGTTAGAAAATGCTAAATCTGTTTTCACTGTTGCAGTCAGGTGTTGTGTTTTGGTTGAGAGGTGGTTGAAGCATTTGCCACTTCTCTGCCTTGTATCATTCCACATGAACAGTTCCTTCCCATCTGAGTTCGTACTCTAGGAAGTGAACTCCACTGAGTCTGCTTTGCTTCCCACTGAGAGGGAGCTAGGAGAGCTATTCCTTAAGACCTCAGCCCTAATTACTATCTCACAGGAAAGGCCAAGTAATTAGTTCCCTTATAAGTAGCTCTTCACCTCTTAATTTTAGGCATGCATTGCATAAAACTCAGACTATTGACAGGAGCCAAGCAAACCTCCTATACTGTAGTACGCTACTTCACATACGTCCACAGCAGAAGCTACTCATTGTGGATGCAAGACATTTCAGGGCTTTAGCAATCACAGAATTGCATAATCACAGAATGTCTGACGTTGACAGGCACCTCTGGAGATCGTCTGGTCCAACTCCTCTGCTCAAGAAGGGGGCCTCGAGCCAATTGCCCAGGACCATGTCCAGACAGCTTTTGAATAGGTCCAAGGAGGGAGATTCCACAACCTCCCTGGGGATGCCTGTAGAGGCATTGTCAATGTGTTCTTCAAGAATCTGTCAATTGAAAGGCAGTTAATGGGTGTCACCAGTGCCTCTTCCTTTAAGATATATATCGAAGACCTGCCTCTAGGCTCGCTTCTCAGTGTGCCTGCTAGAGAGCTGAGGACAGCCTCTTCTTTGAAGAAGTCAAGTCTATGGAAACAGCGTATTTTTCCTCATAAGTTTGGTCCTGTACCAGTTCAGGTCTGTTACAAGCCATCCTAAAAAGCTGTAGATACTTCCAGGATGATAGATTCACAGTAATTTGCCCACTACATTTCAGTGAAAGGGTAGCCTAATTTTCATATGGTCATATTCTTCTCTGGGTCACTACTCATCCTTAAGCCTAGGACAGCGGCAGTAAGTCTGTAGTAAGCATTTCTGGTATTCCAACCTGGTTTTAGGATGTACTACTGTCATTTTATTGAAACATAGTCACAAAAAAAAAAGGGCTACATGGACTCTAGTCCAATAAGTCAGGGCCATAACTTGAAAATATGTAGATATTTAACTCTGAACAAAGGGAAGTCAGGAAAGAGTAAAAAGCCTTACTTTACTTATCTTTGTTTACTGAGGAAGAGAGGCAGGCAGGGACTGGTAAATTCAGAGAATAAGAGAGGTTGCTAATGCTCTCGTAATTTTTCTTTTGCAATTTTTTTTCCTAAATATATTTTGTTCAAAACATATGAGAGTGAAAATTCAGTTTATGGAGCTAGAACGACTGTCCGTTTGTTTGCTTGCTTTTTTTCCCCTGCAGATTGTAGCATCATATGAACTTCTAGAATGACCTCAACTACTAGACTGAATTTTTGACAAAGATGCAGAATTGCATGATGTGCAACAGGAGTAAAAATATGTAGAAATTATTAAAAAACCCAAAAAGGCAGGATTCATGCCTACAAATATATGCCTCTTCCTCAGGTTTTTTTTTTTCTGTTAACATGCAGTAGTTTAAACAAAGAATACTGAACACTTGATTTTGAATAAATGAGGTATTGTTACTAAAATGCCTTTTTTATTAGAATATTATCTAGGTCACTACAGTAAAAAAAGTGCATCAGCAAGAAGGAGTATTTGCTGTGTTGATAGTCCTCTGAGCATCTTCAATGAGTGCCTGCCTGGAGAATGAGAAACTGTTCTGTTGGCAGTTTTCAGAAACCATATGTTGTGTGTCTCCTGAATACTGACTGCAGAGAGGTGTTTTGGATCTTCTACTCACCAGTGAAAGAAAATATTTGTAGTTTCAGAACAAAAAAAAAAAAAAAAAAAAAGAGAGTAGACCTTTATGATCATGTTTAATTGCTCTGTTACCAGCAAAACCTGTTGGATGATGAATCTGATGAATCTTCTTGTGTCCTTGGTCAAAACTAATCTTTTTCATTACCATCTATTTATTCTAAAATCATCAGATAACAACTCTATTGTTGCTGTGACACTTACATGTGTCTTGTATCTCTTGAATAGGTATTTTGTTCTACATCACTATCATATTCACGTTTTTTGTGACTCGTGTGGTTGCCTAGCTCCAGCTGGTCTTGAGATTCAGTGGATAGTCAATAAAGACAATATCAACAGCTTTTAATTCCTCTGGTCAGAGAGGTTGCAAACATAATCATATTTTAGCATCACATTTTATTGTTTTACACTGAACAATACTAAAATGTTCAAGTCCCTCATGGGAAATGAAAAAGGACTAAAAGGCTGCAACAGATACTCTTTTTATTGCAGGTGTTGACTACTGAGGATCTAGTCTGATAGAATTTGATTAGGTCTTAGAACAAACCTCACATGAAAACGTAGGAGTTAGAATTTTCTGTGCATGAAGCTCATTTTGTCACATTGGTGGTATCCTTAAAAGGTAGCAATGAAGTGATCATAGAATCATTAAGGTTGGAAAAGACTTCAAGGATCACCAAGTCCAACCCAACACCACCTAACTCACTAAACCATGTCCCTAAGCACCATATCTACACGTTTCTTGAACACCTCCAGGGATGGTGACTCCACCACCTCCCTGGGTAGCTTGTTCCAGTGTCTGACCACTCTTTCAGTGAAGAAATTTTTCCTAATATCCAGCCTAAACCTTCCCTGGTGTAACTTGAGGCCATTTCCTCTTGTCCTATCACTTGTTACTTTAGAGAAGAGGCCAGCACCCACCTCGCTACACCCTCCTTTCAGGTAGTTGTAGAGAGTGATGAGGTCTCCTCTCAGCCTCCTCTTCTCTAAACTAAACAACCCCAGCTCCCTCAGCCGCTCCTCATAAGACCTGTGCTCCAGACCCTTCACCAGCTTCGTTGCCCTTGATGCGACATAACTAAAACCCTAGCTGTAGCCTGTGTATTGGGAGATATAACACTAACCTCAAAAGGTTCAGTCTTCTGATATAAACAATATAACATCTGTTGTAATCCAGTTCTGAAAGCTGCTACCTCTCACTGGAGAAAAACTACATAGCTTTACACGCAGATCTCATTAGCTTTCACTTTTAAGAAAAATGATTATTTGAAGAGAATAATGTTTTTTCCACACATTTGAGGTTGTAAGTGTCCTCTGGAAGAGATGTGTGAATAGATGGATACCCATACACCCACATGAAAATTTATGTATAAAAATATTATTTAGATACTCTTTCAAATTATCTTGTTTTTGAAACAAACAAGAATATATTTTTTTCTCTGTCTTTCTAGGAAGACTAGGAAAAGTTTAAGGGATCTATAACACAACCCAGGAGGAAAACAGTAGAGAGGTCTCCTGTCTTTCTGTTAAGTTGTCCAGGTGTCTCCTTTGAGGACTTGGATCTGTATTTTGGATTTTGAGTGTTTAAGTTCTCCTACACTCATTCTAATTGAACCTTGATTGTATTTTCAAATATCTGATATTGGCTTAAATATACAAAAGTAAGGAACAGTCGTAACTTGCATTTTTACGATGTTAGCGATCTCTCAACAGATGCCGTTTAAGAAAGTTTAGCACAGTGAGAGCCAGCTTAAAGGCTTTTAGGGGCTATGACAGTAAAAAAAAAAAAAAAGTAGAAAAGGGTGTCTTACTATTCCTCTCAGAGAAATACAGGGTGGAAGCTAATTTGTGAATATAAATTCTTTTTTTAGCATCATTGCTATCAGGACAATTTATTTTGTGTTCACTGAAATATGTTCAGTGTTCATGATGGAGTGCACAATAATCTAGGCACCCAAACTGTGGTAGGACATCTTAGCTGTAATAGTTCAAGGCAAATATTTGACTCTTTTACTTCAGATGATGAATCTCCTAGCCCCACTGAGAAACACTAGCATAGCAAAAATTGTACTGAAAAAGCAGAATGAAGAGACTTCTGGAGAAGAAACTCCTGCTTTGACTCTGGCAGTCACACACTATTGTTGTTAAAGCATCAAGTGCTGACTGGCAATGGTACTGCATCCACATGGCCTGTGAAGCACATTAGATTTTCACACTGGGGATTAGAAGCCACATTTTTGAGTCAGCTACTAAGTTTTTCACATCACTTTCTCAAAGCAGAGGGAATGGACAGTGATGCAACTGGCTGTAACAAAATTCCTCCAGTCTGAGACTTCCTATCTAGCCCAAAGTGAAGTTTTTTTCTATTGCTCTTCTCTGTGTCCTCAGCATAGAAGAGTACTGTGATTTTGGTAAGATATAAAGGGCAATAGTTAACTTTCTGCTTTCCTTTTGTGCTCCCTTGCATGATGCCATGAACATAGGATGGTAGCCAGCTGGCAGAGTCTTAAACAGTCTTGAAATAACAGACTAGAGAAAACCAAAAGTGCCTGCAACACAGAATGAAAACTATATGCTCTGCAGTTGCGCTAGTTAAAAAAAAAAAAAAAAGATGAAAATCCAAGTCAAAATGGATCACAGAGGAATGAAAAGTCATGAAAGATGACTCCAGCCTTGTGAAACTGAGCTTCCTAAATTCCTTCTGTAGCCAGAAAAAAGTGAGTGCTCTAAGGTGCGGAACTGTATGTATACTGAGCAAGTATTTGAGTAGCTATGAATCTGTCTTTACAGGAGATTGGGCTCACAGGGAGGAGTTTAGGAAGGGGAAAGAGATTGGGTTAACTCACTAAAGGTGAAGGCTTTGTGAGTGCTTTCATTCAATGTGTCTCTTAGGTGTGGAATTCCTGTCCTCTGTGCTGCATGACAATTAGTTTTAATTTGGGCTCCAGTATGGAGCAGACAAAATTATTTCCATCTAGGGGCACATGGGACTGGACTACAAGCTAGTGCACACCAGCATTTTGCCTTTGTACAAAAAAACAGGTTTGAGCTGTGACCAGTCTAGCTTGTACTCCACCCCCAACCCTACAAGGCATGCTTTTCTGGTGTGTCCCAACAGGCCTGACAGCCTCAGATATCCTCCATAACTTCATATCCTACTCTGTATACTCCACTCTTGGCACCAGAGTACAAAAAGCATTGTCAAAAGGCTTGTAACAGTCCACCCCTCAGCATGCATCCACCTTACACGAGCTATGGCTCAGGTATGGAAAACTATGACCTTGGGCTTGGGAGAAAGTAGGGCTTCATCCACCATCTTTATACCTGTGGCTTTGTCCTTGGGAAGATCTCTCAGCCTCATGCCAAAATGACCAAGCATGTGCATTAAAAGAAAACTATCTATTTGAATCTATGTTTGTGTGTAAGGCAGCCAGCATCCCCAGCACGTATAAACTTTATTTGGAGCTGTGTGGGAACACCACCTGCTCATGCTGCTCCAAGAAATTCCACTTAAAACATTCAGAAGCAGCTGGGATGTGAATATTTGATTCATATCATCAGAAACTGAAATTAGGATTGAAAACATAGATCATGTATTCTACTAACATTCCAAGAAAATATTTATTTCTTAATATTTGCTGTTCAGTGAGATATCACAAACTGCTTATAATTTCCAGCTTGTTTATGTGGGGTTGATGTGGTTTACATTAAACTTTGAAAATTACTTTAAGGTAGCAAATTTACCATGAGTAAAGCCTGATGACCTGAAGCTAAAGTTCAAGGTGCAGCTGGAAACAATTGTTTCCATATTCACTAACAGTCGTACAGCATATAGTGCTATACAGCATTGTGGGTGTCTGAAGCAGTTGCCCGAGTTCTATAATTGTATTAATCTTCTAATCCTGTAATTTTAGAGAGCATCACAATTCAAAGAATATTCCACCTGCAGGAGGAAGTAGAGTGAGAACACTGCAATAGATAGCAGTAAGTCCACTGAATACACTCTTCAGTGGCCCAAGTAGCAGTACATTTTTCTTTATACAGACATAAAGGGAAGCAAGATTCAACACACAGCAACTTTTCCTCAGCTACAAAGAGGTAGTATGCCTGGGGCTTCTTTTGATGTCTCTCAGTTCTTGAAAAATTGGGTTCTTGCGCTGTCCTAAATCCTTTTACTGTTTTCTGGTTCTGCTATATACCAGGCACTATGACTTATTTTCTATTCTTAAACTAAAGGATTGACTATAACAATGGTCTTTGTAAATATTTTACTAAAATACCAAATCAGGTAGAGGCGGATTCTCATTCCTCCACTATTGTAATGAATAGCTACTTAGTGAAATTTACTTTACTCCTACTTGGATGTTCTCCTAAAAAAAATACCGCACCTCCTACAACTACTAGCTGCATTTGGATGCACAGCCAGTTTTGGATCAAAAAGGCTTGTTAGTTTTTCCTGAAGAGGCAACAGCAAGGAAAAAGTCCAGATCACAAAAGTATGAAAGCCCCTGAACAGGTGAAACTACTAGTATGAAACCAGAATCTCTCCAGATATATTAATTTACTAGTTCCTCTGTGGATAGGTATCATCGATTTGAGTACTTCATTAAAGCAAGTGCCTCAAAACAGTTATTTCTCCTCTCTGTTTGAAAAATGGAGAACGAGGTATGTAAAATTAATTTAAGATTTCCACCTCACCCCCTTTTTTCCTGCATGTCTTGTTCCATGTGCTCATGTATAAAAATATCCACTCAGAGCCCCCAGGCCAAAGCTAATATGGCAACGTCTGGAGAGGACGTCAGATTTATCTCTGAGGAATTAGATGACTTTTAGACAAAGTCTTCTATTTTTTTTTTTTTTTTTTTTTTGTAATCTATTCTACAAAACAGCTGTATTGGCAATAACAGGTTGTTTGTTTACCTTGCTATTAGTTGAGACATTCAGCTTCTTAAATAAATGCTTTCTGTTTTGCATACTCAGATCAATTTTATACTGCACAATCAACATAGTCCAGGTACCTTACACAGTCCCCTTGATGCAGTACTTGACTACCATTGAGACAAAGAAGTGTCATTATCCACATTTCATTTGCGGGACATTGAGGTACAGGCAAATACCAATTCCTGAAAAAAGTCAGCGGTTGAAGAGGGACTAGTTCTGGCTCCACATGCCCTAACCTTCTTAGTGCTTATGCAAAGGCAAAGGTATGGGTGGAGGGGACCCAAAGACTGTCCATGCTTTTGCATAGATCAGAAAGAGTCTTTTGTGATTATATCCTTGCCCTTCTTTGTGGTTACACAGCAGGTTATTTTCCCAGGGCATTCCCAGGGGAAGCTAGTGGGGGTGGACTATATAATCTAAATGGTAATCTAGAGGCCTGAACACTTGGAGGAATCTATGCTTACCTTCTGAAATTTTACTTGTGTTGGTGTAGCTCCAGTTCCCTGTCTGCCTATGGCAGTAACTAATGCCATAGTATCTTCGGTAGGTAAAATCAAAATCATCTGCACAGGCTCAGAGGGCTTACAGTGTTTAAGAACTCTTTTGCATTGAATACTTCTGAAAACACTCGAATATCTTAGAAACCCAACAACAACAAAAAAACCCAGTAACTTCCCTCCTTGATAATTATCAGTAAATTGTGACTATTATTAGAACAGCATAAATCCATCAAGAGCTGGAAGTTGCCAGATCTCCTCCAGCCTGAATTTGAATGTGGATTCCAGACCTCCGGTATGGAAAGCCTGCATGCATAGTGTGTGAGCGTGCACTTCTTGATCTCTTTTAATCAAGAGAAAAATGGATAATGTAATAGCAGAGTTTTGAGAAAGAATGCAAATTGCTGTGCATTGCAATGAAATGTTTCCCCTTAGGATTAGAATGCCTGGTAAGACTCCTCTGCATGAGCTGGAGCTGATGTATGAAGCTTTTACTTGCATAAAGGCAGATAGGTTAGAGCTCAGCTGGGCCAACCTTAGGGCCTGGTTCTTCAGTACTTAATCAGGCAAAGCACCCGCAGAAGTCAGAGAGGTTTGCCCCTTAATGAGAATTACCTGACTAAATCTCCCTCTGCAGGGCTGGCAGCATAATCCTGCTGCAGTAAAATGATACATAAGGGTCCCTTAATAAAAGTCTTAATTTGCTTTGACCACTGCTAGCATTTTAGGTCTGCAATGGCCTTGGAAGTTATCAGTTGTGCTTTGTTGGCCAGCACATTACGTTCAGAGATAATTCCTCTTCAGTGCTCTCTGCTGAAATCCAGTCATGTCATTTCTACTGCATTTGGTCTTTCTTCCACCTCTGTCACTCCTGTGGGGATGAGAGGGTCTGGGACTGCCCACCTCTTCCTTTTTTCTTCCTATAGAAATGGCAATAAACATAAACAGGTCATATTTATTTACCAAGAAAGATTAAATCATGCTACAATTTAAATAGAAATATATATTACAAAAATACAATTAAGGACTCAAGACAAGCAATCAAAGGTACTACACAGCAAAAAGAGTTACTGTGTGTCTGCTCAACCACAGTAGCTTTGTGACCTCTCTCAGACATCAACAAAAGAGAGGAAATGTGTCTTAGAGCAGCCCCCAAGTGAAAAAAAAAAGTGTTACCTTAAGTTTCGCTATTTAACATTCCCCTTATGTTTCAAAGATGATGCTACCATGGCTCAGCTGGTAGTTGGCTGAAAAACAGTAACTTGACCACAAGTCTGCATCACACATTTGGGTAACATGACACATAGATGGGGACAGTGTGAGGAACTCTGCTGAGATCACCTCATATGATGTGCAGGTGGGAATACATTAGCACAGATCTCCCAAAATTCTTTCTTCTGCTTTAATTTCTGTTTTGCTAAGCCATTTTTGATCAACAAGATCTCTTACCAGTTCAGAAAAAAAGCAGTGAGTAAGATAGATGGTCTGTTAAAGCAAAGGCTGCATTTTTAATAGCTATAACAACAGAACTAGAGGAAGCAATAACTAAGTAGTTCATCCCTTCACAAATCTGTGGAGACATTCTCTACAGCTGACAAAATAATGGCCATAAAGCAGAACAGTGCTAAATACTGTTAAGTCTGAAATAGGGATGCAACAAACACTTATCAATAGTACTTAATTAATTAATATCATAATCCTACCTAGCCAAGCCTCCTGGAAAATCTGCTTAAAGCAGGTTTCCACCCCTAACACTAATAACACCAACTGATACAAGAGTGGAGAAACTCTTTTCTGGCCCGCTAAGAGAGACAAATAGCCAAAATGCAATGCAAGCAGAGGACTACTAAACTGAGGAAGTGCGGTCTGG
>NW_010145914.1:0-31047 GCF_000699245.1 Pterocles gutturalis | reverse complement strand
AGAATATACAAAATGAGTGATGCACAGTGGAATTTCTCACCACCCACTTACCGATGCCCTGCCAGTCCCGAGCAGCAATTGCCTCCCCTGTCCAACTCCCCCTAGCTAATATACTGAGACTGATGTCTAATGGTATGAAACATTCCTTTGGGCAGTTTGGGTCAGCTGTCCTGGCTGTGTCTCCTCCTAGCTTCTTGTAGAGAAGAAGATGGGAGGACAGGGGCATTATGAGAAGCTGAAAAAGTCCTTGGCTTAATGTAAATATTGCTTGGCAACAACTAAAATAACAGCGTGTTATCAACATTGTTCTCCACACAAATCTGAAACATAGCCTCATAGTATCTCCTATGAAGAAAATTAACCCTATTCCAGCCAAAACCAGCACAATAACTAAGAAAGCTTAATGTCTTTCAGGTAAAAAACAATTAACAAGAACTGTTTTTTAAAAAAATTTTGTTATCCTGCGCTCGATATCCCATTTAGAAGCTCATTGATGAGACTGAAAATTAAAGACTCATTGACAGGGCTAGAACTGTGGCTTTATTAGCTGTATGTATTTTGTTTGCCTTGATGGGACAGTGTTCCCAGTTATTTCAGCACTATCATAAAAACATTCTGACCCAAATATCTGAAATATCACAGTTGGGGGAAAGATCTTTATCACTCTAAGTCCCTGAAAAACCCATACCACATCAGCTATGGATAGTCCATTTTGCTAGGACATAGCTACTTTGAAGAGCTAAAACTTCTTTATGAGAAAGACATGACGTACTATACTTCAGGATGTCATCAAGTGAGTGAGTGAGTGAGTGCAAGTTTTCCACAGCAAGCTCTGGCTGACTGGATAAATTAGGAACATTATATACCCTAGTCAAGTGTTTTATACATTAATCCTACTCATAAGCTTTTTAAACCACCAAAAAGAAAATTTCTGCTTATCATTTTTGAATTTCTGCATAACACAGGACCACAACATTCACAAGAGAAACTCACTCTGCCATTACAGGATTTTCTAGACTGAACATACTGATAATTGGATCTATTTCTCTGTGGGACCAGTCTATAGGTTATCAGGTTAGTAAAAAAAAAAATTGTGAGGAATTACTAAAGTAATCAATATTTATTTCCAATAAATCCTTCTTACTTGGTGATGGGACTCCAAGATCAACTCAATCACTCATAAAGCACATCTGAGTGATTAGTTTAATTTTCTTAATCAGAGTTTATTATTTTTATTAAACCAAGAAGAACAACTTCAGAATTGTTGCTATCGATATGAATATGTAAAAATTGGAGTAGCTAGGTGTAGAAAGATAAACTGATCAGCTCAAGATTATTTTGAGTTCAAATAAAACTGTCCCCTACAGCAATTTTTGAAAATGTTTTGATCAATCAAGACTTTTTCCATTCCAGCACCAGAGCTCCTCATATATCCAAAAAGCCATCAGAGCTCCAGGCTATCTAGCAGAAAAATCTCCTTTTTAAACAGCTTATATTTGCCTGTTTTTCAGATGGAATTATTTCTGGTCTTATGTGGGAACAGATATCTCTGGAGCATAGAGATCAGGCTCTCCTTTGCTTTCTCTAACACAACAAATGTATTCTGTTCTTCAGAGCACCAGCATCACAACCAAGCAAAAGCTATCTTCTAGGAAACCAAAAACTGACATATATTAACAAATTTCTTCACTGTCTCTGAGTTCCAACACCTTATCTACAGTCCTGCTGTTCCTCATTTGATGAAGGTTAATAGATGTTTTGATTTCTCCTTGATTTACAGTTTTACCCCTTCTTCATCTTCACCTTCCACAGCTGAGATAGGAATGAGACAGCTGTCCTGGTTGGGGAATAGTTTTACGTTTTCTGACTCAGTTAATTGGGAGACCACCACAATATGAAGGCAGACATCCTTGCCTATTTTTTTTAGCATACTATACTTGTTAGATTCTCACACTTCAAGGACAGAAGACAGTTGGATCTGTTATTGTACTGAAAGTCAATAGACCATGTGATGATGCAGACAGAAGATTCCTTAGCTCATCTTCCCTTTGCAGAGAGAAGGTTTGATTATTTTATTAACATGCACACTTAAGCATTACAAGATAGTGATTATCCAGCTCACTTATATTTTCTTTTTCTGAAAATCAATATTTTTTTTGTTTTATCCCTTTAAAAACAAAAATCTTCACCTCTTAAAATAAGCAATACCGTAGAACGTTTATTACCTAATTCAGTAACTAGACAGTAATTCAGTAATTCTGTAAGGGTTTTCTTTATACCAGAGGCCTTCTATGTTTTCTGTGTTGAGATTTGATAATGAGTCTCACTCCCAGCAACTGTTACTATTGCTCACCGGTGCAAAATTAGACCCTTGTCTCACCTTTTTTTCTCTTCTCTACTGATGGGCTCTTTCCATTCCAAATACAAGTGCTCATCCTGCAATGAGCCCTGAGCAGCTGAATCCCTGCAATTAAATGGAAAACACACTACAGTTACATGAGTTGCCGGAGAGGCAGAAAAGCTGACATCTATGCAGCCTATTGCTAGGTCATGGTTATTATAAATCTCAACTGTTGTCTGCTGTTTTCCCATTGTCAACATGATCCTTCTATCTCTGTGTACCTTCTGATAGCTGTTTCATGCCATGTGATAGATGACTCTCTCCCTTTCAATTCTCCATTTTTTAAAATGATGTAGGAAACACTGAAAAGAAAATAATTTCTACCATCTTCATGTGTCTCACATATCCATCTCGTGTATTTGCTGTTGTTGCTGCTTTTGTGTTTTTTTTTTTTGTTTTTTTTTTTTTTTTTCCATAGCTGACAACGCTTCGCTTTAGTGGTTAGCAAAAAATTAAATGTGCTGTATACAGACCTGGTGAAATATAGAAGGTGCCTTTCATTGCAAAGCAATGGGATCAGTAAAATATACTTCTCTTATGCTTGTGAAGAATCATAATGAAGAGTGTTACAAAGAGAAAGCTGTTGTATAATTTGAGAGGAAAATGAAACAGTAACAGAATTTGGGATTTTTTTTTTATCCTGGAAGAATAATATCTAGAACAAAATTGGTCAATAGCATAACATACACAACATAGCTGGAGAGAAACAGATGACAAAATGTGTATACTGTTAATACCTGGCTAGCTGGCTCATAAAGGATCCAAGGAAATCCAGATGGAATTTTCTCTACTAGTCAAGCAAAGTTCAGTTTCACTGAAAATCTGTATTATTAAAAGAGACAAGAAAGAGAGAAGAGAAGAGAAGAGAAGAGAAGAGAAGAGAAGAGAAGAGAAGAGAAGGGAAGAGAAGAGAAGGGAAGAGAAGGGAAGAGGAAAGGTAGAGAATAGAAATTAGGAACTGACCGGTGGACTCATTTCAACAGCAAGTTGTCTAAGAAAATACAAATTTGTGTTTAGATTTCCTTCCCCAAAATTTTATTACTTCTTTTGAATGCATTATTAGTTTTCATTTTCTGTCTTAAACCTTCCTACAGGGTTGTAAGTTTTCAAAATGTAAATCAGGATATAAAGTGAATGTCCAAAGTAAATATTTTATTTGTTGGTTTTTGCTACATTGAGTAAATAATTATTCCAGCATCTTTCATGGGATTTGGAGAAAACTGTTAGATTGTTGTTGACTTAATGAATATAGTTTAGTTTCTTTAAACAATTTCTCTTTAGTTATGACACTGAAAGCAGATGGCATATTATGCAAGCTAACTTAAATCTGAATAGTTTGCATTTATTCTGTTAGGAGACCATTTCTTAACATGACAAACAAAATTGAATTCGAATATACAGGAACACCTAATATCAGAAAATCATTTAAGTAGAAGAGAGGTGTGGAAAAGACAAATAAAAATTACTACAATAGTGACAATTCATATAATAAAGGAATGGAAATTCAAAAAAAACATAGAAATTAAAATAGAAATGCTGAAATTAAATGAAAAAATAGCTCATCCCAAGAAATAAAACATTCAGGAGAAAAAGAAAGGTAAAAGAATATTCAATTTTCACACAAATTCTGAAACTAAAAAAATAAATCACATACAAGTTGCTTTTGTTCACTGTGGTACTGAAAATTATTATTACTGAAGTTATAAATGAAAACAAGACAAATAGCAACAAAACTTTCCTGGATTCAGACCCTTTGTTTTTGCAAAATATGACAAGCCTTACTTCAAAGAGTTGGGACACAGACAAATGAATCACATGCTGTATGATCTGTAGAGCACTTAAATTCAGAATGGTTTTTTATATACATTTTTGTTCATCAAAACCTGATAACTAATGTTAATCTTTGCATGCCATCTGGTCATGAGAAGACAAATTTTAAATAAAAAATATGTTACTACTGATTTAAAAAGTGATTTGAAAAAACAAATCACTGAAGGTTATATTATGCAAGGGAATAGTTTCAGTTTTCAAGAAAAGAAGCTTAGAAACGTCTGCCAGGGATGTTGAAACAGATGAACATTCTTGTTCCACCTGATTGTACAAGTGTGACCTTTTAACAGAAAGGTTGTGAAGAAAGACCCAGGTGAAATACAGCTTTCCCTGACACATTACCCTCCTTACAGATACTTGTTTTCAATTATACTGTCAAGATGTCTGACAAGGTGATGGTGGTAGTCAAACTGTGGAGAATGGAGGGATAGCTACAGACAGAGAACACAACAACATTCAAGTTCCCTTGAAATGAAAGGAACTACCTATGACTTGATATAATACACATAATTATGTAACTTGCAAAGTGGGTGAGGTTTTGAGGAGGCTTGTTAGTATAATCATACCTCATCCCAAAAAAGTACCAACTTTTTACTGGTCTGAATAAATATAAAAAAAATATTAGTAAGACTGTTATCATTACAAGTTCTATGAACAAACTAATTAAAAGCTTACCTAAACAATGGAGGATTCATAATACATGTAACTAGAAAATGATGAAAAAACACATTAAAATAAATGCGAGAGAACATCACCCAGTAACTGGTGCCATCATGGTTTCTAACAGTATGCTTTCAGTGAAGATTTGCTTTGGTATGGTAGTTTAACTTCATTTGTCATGAGTGATCTAAGGCTGTATTATTAGTAGTTCTCATTTTAACTAAACTTCTGTCTAGTTCATTCATTTTTCTTTTTAAATTTTGTATTCAACTGAGTTTTGATTTGAGCCTTTGATATACTCAATTTGTTATTAGATCATGCTGTATTCTATACCAGATTGCTGCCACCTGTGCTGTTTAAATACACTGTAAGATCATGTAAAATGTCCTTGCATATTTTCAGGCTTTTAGGGTTAGAAATTTGAGAAGAGTCACTACTTGTGGAAGAAAAAATATAGTGATGAAGATTTGGATTTTGTTAAAGACTGCTTCATAAAGGTGCAATAGAACTGAGAAAAAACTGAAATAGGTGGACATTGGGTAGAAGAGTGGAAGCAGACAGCTTTTTGTTGAATCTGCTTTCACTGAAAAATGGTGAGTAAAGCCACATATCAAAAATTAATGTCAAAGTCTTTACTTGTTTCCAGAGAGAATAAGCTGGTTTTAATTTCAATACTTTCAATAACTTTAATTTTAAATACATTTCAATTTCAGAAAGTTCTGAAATATCTTCAAAAATTCTGCTCTTCTCTCAGACTGTTTAATAGTCAGAATTCTTGTACTGAATTAATCCTAGACTTTTTAGAACTAATGCAAGAAGCAATTGATAACAAAAACATCTCAAATATTCGAGCTTCATTTCACTTAAGGAACACGCAAAGACAGACACTATTGCAAGGAAAATAAATTAGATCCTTAAAATGAACACCATAATTTCTGACAACGTTTCTCACAGGTTTGGTTTGGGGATTTTGTTTTGTTGGCTTGGTTTTTTTCCTTCTTGTCTTTTTCTCCATATGTGGGAAATCTTTTGGACACTAGACAGAACACCATCAGCCTGGCTGTTATGCACATGCAGAGATGCCAAAGAGATAGCTGCTAATGGATTTAAGTCTTGAATGGGCCTGAAGCAGAAGAGTCATCCATCTTAGGCAAGCTTAATGTCTCCTGTGTACCCAGTGTTTATAGTGTCATTAATGGGAAGACATTTGGAAACTGAGTGTGACAGAAGGAAATTAATGGAGGAGAAGAGGTAGGAGAGAGATGTTACTCTATCTTTAAGCAATGCTTGACTGTGTAAGCATTGTAGTTTCTTCTTTCCAATGCAAAGTTAATCCATTGCTTAGACGTTTATGGTGAAACTTCGTTGTGCAGCAAAAGAGGAGAACCCCAACTACCAGAGCATTATATCATCTAGGAAGGAGAGGCTTTCAGGCACTGCTTCCTGAGCAAACCTCATGCCTGAGAGCCTAAGTGTCTCTCAGTCCTTTACAGGACACAGCTGAACAGATTGAGTTAAACAGTTGACTAGCACTGACCCGGTAGCCTCAGATAAGATGTAAAAAATATGATGTAGTATCTTACCTTGTGTACTAGTTGCTGTCTCCAAGGTTCAACACAGTCTGAGCATTTCCTTAATTTTGACACACTAGGAACTAGAGATTTTATCTTACAGTTCAGTTTATCATCCCAACTTGTATGACAAAAGCCAGAAAAATCCTTTATCCTTACCAGTACCCTATAGCACCAATTAATTAATTCCAAAAAAAACCATGTTTTTTTCTAAAATGTAGCTGCTGTTTTGATCTGCCTATTCAGGACTTCTGGAGAAAAGGCATACAGAACTTACAAGCCTGTAATAGACTCCAGTCCTTAGCAAGGCAGCACAAAGTAGGACACTCATTGCACTGCTGCCCACATTCCTTTAAAATTGTTGCTGTTCTTGCCCAAGTCTCTTAGAACTGTAGACTTTTGGAAATACACATGGCAAAGAAACAGTGGACTTTGTTTCTTGGTTATTTTATTTTCTCCAACTGTGTTTCCATGTACAAAATTTTGTCTGAGAAAGCTTTTATTTTTTTGCCTTTTTTTTTAATCCGAGACAAGTAAATTTGTTTTCAGTTGAATGCTTGTCAGTGTATCAGGTTTCTCTTATGTACTTCAATGAAATATTTATCTTAAATTCCAATTATATTTCAGGAAAAATGGGTTAATTTCCTAATCCTTCTCATAATGTTCCATGCTGGGACAAGATGACATTTCTGTTCCCTTAAGCTTTGTACTAATTTTTTTAAAGTGTCTTGGAAATGCATTTTTTCTTTGCCTGATACTTTTTAATCTCTCATGCTATTATGCTAAGATGATTTGCTAATTGTAATGCTGCCTAGGCAGATCTCCTGTTGCTGTTCTCAGATTCACAGTAGATCTAGAAAGGGACAGATACTAGTTACTATTTTCAAATGCATCACAATAACTTGGGGATCTATAACTCAATTTTCAGCTGCTACATAGGAGCCTAAAATTTGTTTCATTTCATAATACTTTTTGAAAGATAAGATTTGTGGTGCCTAAATGAGCACAAAAATATCTTCAATCATTCATTATTTTGAACATACAGGAAAATGAGATGCTGATCTCGTTCTACAAGAAGAAATCAAGGAAAAATGAAGGGATGTTTGGTGAATGGATGACAAAGCGAAAGCTAAAGAACAATAAAAAGTTTTAGTAACTGTCTGAGAATGAAAGGCTACTGGCCTTTTTTGACACTAATGAGTGCTTGTGCACCTAAAATGTCTGTGGAAAGTTTTTGCTTATAACTAGTAGCACCCAGTTCATTTGCTTAGCAAGGTTTTGTCTTGGGGAAAAAAAATTAATTTCTAATATATTGCAGTAATTGACACTGTTTTAACTATAACGGAAACAGTGATAATAAGGAAATTGGTTGATTCAAGTTCATGTATGGATTGGTGAACTTTTCACAATGTAGCCATGTGCTTCATGTTCTTATGTTCAGCAAAGGATAAACATAAGATGAAACATACGAGTGGATATTTATGACACCACACATGGAGATAAAATAATTAACTTTAACCCTAGATATTTTTACAGTGGGATTTTGTATCCTGTAATTAGACATTTATGAGCAATTCTGAAGTCTGATTTGGAGTTCTTCCACTGACTTCAATAAAATCAGTCTTTATTGTAAAATATCAAACTTGTTTTTCACATTTGACTTTCTGATAAGCTCTGAGGTTGTTCTCCTTTTCTGAAGAAAGTTGAAGAAATCAAGTATATTATTAATTAACTAAGAATATATTCAACATTAAAAGAACAGCAAATAATCTCCAAGAGCTTTGTTTTTACCCTTAATCTAATTCATTGTGATGGGTTTACATTCATTACTTAAATACATACAAATGTATGCACACACACACACAATTTACAGTTAGGTTCTAATTCTCCTCATGGTGGCTGGACAACAAGGCACTATACATTGTTTTACCTTGCATTTGATACAATAGGATATTGGACTGCATTTACAATTAGAGATTTTGTTATATTTGAAATGTATATTGTTCTCTGGAAATAAAGGGAGCAACAGAGAGAAAGTGAAAAATTAAAGATATGACATTCACCTCCCTGAGCCATGACAATTACACAAACAACACATCCTGCTGCTAGTTGTGTGCTGTTGAATGCTTTTATTCCATTGTGGCACAAAAGCAGAGGGGAATATAAGGGGAACCATGAAAAATGAATCAAACCATGATAATTCCATTAAAAACAGTGATTTTAAGAAACAGAATTCCAAGCACAGATAATGCAAGAAGAAATCAACCACTGCATCATACTCCAGGAGTATGAGATGTGATGGATAACCATGTTAATCAAGATATACAGTTACATAATTTCTAATGCTTAGGACCTTGTGGGATGGCTGACTTACAAATGCCATTGTCTAAATCTGTATATATATGTGGCAAAGGGAGTGAATCTGCACAGGACAACAGATGGTGTTGAGGATATTTTATCGACACTGTACACATTGTAATTTTTGTTTGTTTGTTTTCCTTCCTTTTTTACTTAAAATTTTACCTTCTCTGGTTCCATGATGGCATATATATATACATACACACACACACGTATATATTGGTTAGAGAACATCAGGTGCTTTTCCAAAGCTTATCTGCTGATTTGGTTTCATCTGAAAGGAACCACCTTGCACACTCCAATACTGCTTTGTGATGCAAACAATTTCAAAAAATGGGATCACTCACTTTAAAGGTGTAGCCTTGGTTTGTACAAAAATGCTAAACGTTTTTGCTTTTCCTACATTTTGGAGAAACAGTCACGAACTTTCTCCCCTTTATGTTCCATTGGTGAGTAATAATTTAATGCCTGAACCTATAAAGTTCTTCCAACAGTTCCAAATGTAAACAACCCCAGAATGGCTAAATGGAAGCAATTACCTACTTGGGTTTTTCTAAAAAAATAATTTTAAAATCAAATCAAAATTCAAAATGCCAAGAGGATGATATAATGGTTTTTTTAGTATTATTTTTTTCATTTAGCCAGTCTGTATGGGTTTAAGTATGTACTATGCAAACACTAACATGTAACTCTAGGAATCTACATCTCAGTGTTATCCAGAGTTTAATTTTCAACATAAAGGGTAAAAGTTAAGAGTATTCTGTTTTTTGACAGTGTTTTACCCATTTGTTGGCATTGTTCTTGACAGAGGAAGCTAGCTGTAACAACAATCTCTTTCTAATTCTTTAAATGGTTTTTTTCAATTTGCCATTATAAAGGGATACCTCCTGCAGTTTACACAGCATAAATATGCTCTCCAGGATCTAGGCCAGACTCAGATGATTTGGTGATTTTTTTGTTGTTCCTAGAAGTCTAGGAGTAGATAACTTTTTTTAATTAGAGGTGCTCTGCTACTAGTAAACCTTCTGAAGTGCACTGTACTAGGGACAAAGCTAATGCAGCTTTAAAAAAGTTTTTTAAGAAGAAAAGTACTTATTCCTTCAATAGAAAGTCCTAATACTAAAAATAATCTCAATTTTTCTCAGTGTATTACTTCTCTTGTCTCAAAAGTTTTGTGTACTAAAAAAGCTTCAAAGGAAGCACAGAATCAAAACTGATTGAAATCATAGTATATCCAATGCTTCTGCCATATGCTAATCAGTATGAGGAAGAAAGTGAGGATAACCTTACTGGCCATGGTGAGCCATATAAATACTTCTATGTCTTGTGAGGTTAAGATTCAAACTGTAAACTTCACATTTTCCTTTCCTGTTGGGTTGTATTAAGACTTGCTTTTCAGTATTTTTTTTTTTTTATTTTAAATGAAAGTATTATAACTAATCATTTTGGGGGAAGAAATTTTCATTGCACTGGTTTTCTGAAAGCAAGATGTATCCTTGCTCCAATATCTTGGGTTTTTTTCTTGATTTATAATTCATACAAATTGTCTGCAGAAAGGTAAACTGATTCCTATTTAGCTGCCAGATGTTGTCATACAGGAAGTTTGCACGTTCCATAACCTGATTAGTAGTGAACAGCAGTGAAATTTTTTTTTAAGATATTATCACTTCAGTACAACAGGAATGAAAAAAAAAAAGCTTAAGAAGCCAATTATTTCATTGTTGTCAAATCAAACAAGCAAGCATACCTTAAAGTTTAGTGCTAGCAATGGCAGAGAGATTGATTCAAACTTTAATTAGTACTGTCTTTTAAAGAAACAATGCTATTCCTCTGTGCAGTTAAACAAATGCAGTGCATGCCTATGCTATGAGAAGTGAAAATATTCTCTCTTTTTCTTTCTATCTTTTTTCCCCTGATATAGAACTGACCTAAGCTAATTCCCAGCAGAAAATAACCGGCAGAAAGCCTCAGCTGGCTGTTGTGGTTATTTTCTAGGCACTTACCTTATTATGTGTTCTTTCTTAGGGATCAAGCACAGTGGCTTCAATGGGCAGGTCTTATTGTCCAAGCTCCAGAACTGTCACATAAGAAAGAGTAATTATTAGCAGAGATCACTTAGCCTCCATCCCAGTGCTTACAAAATTTGTGTCTGTTTGTTATTTACACCTGAAAAGAGTTCAGGAGTTTTAACAACAGCAGACACAGAACCAAATAAAGTTTCTTGGAACTTTGGTGTCAGAACTAACAAGAATGCCTGTGTAAATATAACTTATCTAAGGGAGTACACTCAAAGTATTAAATAATCGGTATGTGTAGAATAGAATTCCACTGCAACCCTGTGAAAAAAAATTCACTATGAAAATAAACATTCACCTAGGAAAAAAGGACAATCATATATTGATAATTTATGTGAAGTCTACAGGACTTTTGCAAAGTGCAAAAAGTGGTCTGTAGTCACTGCGTTTTGAAAGCAAAAGAAACAATGTGTGAAGCATGATCATTTGTCTACTTATCATTGTCAAATATTATGTAATTGGTTGCAAAGACAGAAAGGAAGGTGAGAGTGGCGTGATTTGGCAGAATTACAATCCATTATGTTCTATTAACAGTGAACAACCTGATTCATAATACACTGTTAAGTGCCAATTATTATAGGCACTCTGCTTATTAATTGACATGTGCTAGGAAGCGTTATAGCTTTAAAAAAAAGATGGAGATTAATTTGGATTGACATACTGATTCTTTCTGAGGACTGAATATATGCTATGAAAAACTACTGCCTTTAAACGAATTTAGTTCCTAGTGATGTTTATTCAAATTCTCTGTAAATTGCCACAGTAAATACATACTAATATTTTGCCTTGGGGCAAAAATGTGCAAATATAGAGACACAAATATCCTTCAAAATGTACTGAGTTCCCACAGATAGGTCCCTTCCTCCAGATTGATGCCCTGAGTAGAATTATTAGATTTTTTTCACATCTTTCAGTCATGAACTCACATTCCCCACTTTAGTGAAGCAGTTTCTATTCCACAAAATTTACCAGCCATTTAAGGTCTGAAGGTCAAATTATCCCTAAGGCTTTATCTATATACTGTAGTTCTCTTTTAAGATAGAACCTTCTTTGTGCTGTGCCATTCTGTTTGCTTCTGAACACCCCAAATTTTATTTAAGTTTTATTCTATTACTTGAAATGTTTGAGGAAACATTCTTAAGGTTTTTCTCTGCCTGAAGTATACTGTTTAAATTAGAGATTCTCTACCAAAGAAAACCAAAACAAAACCAAAACAAAACAAACCAACCAAACAAGCATAAAGAACACGTAAATGTTGAAAATAATATCATGTTACCTCACTCCCTCTAATTTTTTACTAGGCCTACAGAGGAAGGGCATTCCCTGGAGAGAATCTACCAGAGATAAAGCTGGCCTGCTTACATGCAAAACTATAAGGTCTGGATTTTTCTACAAAAATCTATTAGATTAAAATAGAAACCAATTTCTCAGCAAAATTCAGCAGAAATTTCATCTGAGTTGTGAAAATGGCTGTTCATCCCATTGTTAATAATATTATTAATACAGATGTCAACATATGTAGTTTGGTAAATGGGCCTATACCAGAATTTACTCAAATGTATCTAATTAACAATAGAAGTTACATGCTTGTTTGTACCAAAAAGAAGCTCGGTTAGTAACAGAGTCAACAGATAGTCTGCTTACGTTACAGTGATTTTTGTTAGCTTTCTGTTGCTTCTTTCCTTCTAAAAAACAATAGCATACATATCCTCCAGGAGAAAGTTTGAAGCTCTCAGATACTTGTCCAAATTTCCAGGTGCATTTGCCATTTTGTATCCACTGGCTTCAGTTGTTCTGTCTATACACCGTGCAGAAAAAAAGTCTCGATGTAGGGAGCCTGACATTATGTATTAAGCAGCAAAAAGACAGAAAAGATATGTATGGGACTTCAGAAATTATCATTATTACTAACAGCGATGTAAGTATAGGCCATGCTTACTACCACCATTTACTTTGACACAAAATGTTTATTTTAATAGAAAAGTGCAGATGAAAAGCTCCCTCAGGTGTCTCTTGACGTTTCATGGAGTCAGCTGCAGGGTTTGCCATGTAACAGTTATCTAGCTAGCAGAGCAATTTCAGTTTTGCGTAAGAACATTGTGACCTCCCTCAGGTATATTTCTCATCTGTGTGTTAGCTGTAAAGAACGTAGTTACCATTAATTTTTCTGTATGGATGCTGATTCAGTAACACAGCTTTGATCTATTTATAACAGTTTACCTAGCCAGTGACAAGATCTTTAGTCAAAAAAAAGTAATTAGTCACTGTTCTGCTATGTAGCATAAAAATTCAGACATTGATGTTGATTTACTTTAAACCCAAGTTCTTTGTATTCCATAGTGATCATGGACGCAGCTGCACAACACACAGAGCCTAAGACTTCAAGCATGTACCCTGCAGCAATGAAACTGGGTCCCTGAGGTTATTAGAAACTCTTTAAGTACACGTAAAACAAAGGTGAAAATTCATCAGCTGTAATTAGCTTTCTCTTGTTAACTAACACCTATTATGCATGACACTTTGAGATTCATTCTCCAATGTGTTACTGTAAGTAAAATAAAGGCTGATTTGAGTGATTGATGGACAACGATGCTAAGCTCAAGTAGAGCAAAGTTTTCTCTGGAGAAGTTTGAAAGTGTTTAATGCTTTACTTTCATGTCAAGAAATTCTAAAATGGGACAGTTGGGGAAAAGTGTTTGTAAAGAAAGAAGAAAAGAAACAAACCAAAATCTGAATTCACAGAACAGTTTAACCCTTAATGGAAAAATATTGCAATTTACCAAATGTTCTAAACAATCAGCCTAGCTAAAAAAATATAGTGAGAAAAAGTACTCTGATTTCTTTGTGTAATGTCTTTTTTTTTGATCATGCAGAAATTGTTAGAGTAGTGTAATATTTCTAATATGCTTTCAAATATCTCTCCCCTGGTTTGAAAATATGTTCTTTCTCCATTTCCCCCATACCTCTTTATGGATAATATTTGAATTACGATATACTAATATTAATGACTCATTGAAGAGTGTGATCTTTACATTAGAAACAGAAAAAAAAATGCTAGAAGGTGCTTTGTATCTGTTTAGAAATAACGTTATGAACTTGATCAGAATTAATTTTATTTTTATTCCCTTTTAGACAGATGCTAATTTATATTCATGCTGATATTAGTTTTATATCCCATAGAAATCCATCGGGTATTTTATTAGAAATTAAGCTGCAACCTGAAATGTATTATTAGGTCTTTTTGAAATATCTGTGTCTCAGCTGCTAATCAACACTAATTGTTATAACCTCTAACTTGCAAAAATATTTTACATTTTTTTTAATAAAAAACTGCCAATCTAAGGAGTTAATTGTTGCAGTCAATACAATCTAAGCATGTCATTAATAGATTTAATCTAAAAAACACATCTGTTATGTAGAAAATAATTCATATATGACCAAAAAAAAGCTACAAATCACCACACCATTTTCCCCAGACCAAAGAGTGAGTTGTATCAGATATATCAGTAATGGTTGGAGGTCTGCAAGACAAACAGTTGAATCCTATAGCTTAAACGTAGGCATAGGAAATTTCTAAGAAATGTGTAGGAAATTGTGAGGAGAAGTTGAAACTAAGGCCATAAAATTAACTCAGAGCACAAGCACACTAAGAAAAGCAATTTACTTTTCTGTGAGAAATCATTCATGTCTTCCTAATTTCAACATTTTCTCCCTGAGCAACAAACACAAAATCTTGCTTCCTACTCATAAGTGTAAATAATGACAAGTAGTTCTTTGGGGGAAAAAAAAAAAAAAAAAAAAAAAAAGGTGAAAGAGCAGAATTTTCTGAATCCCTGAATTCATAGGTACTTTGAACATGTTTTACTTTAAGTTTATATTATTGAACTGAACTTTTGATTTTTATCCTAGGCAAAAATGCAAAGTATTTGCAACAGAATCAGGCACATGATAACATACCTATTATGAGTCTCAAGAAACTGAGGTATTATTGTAAAGATCAAAGCAGATGAAAAAGTTCAGAAGTCAACAAGAAGTAGAGAGATGGAAACAGATACAAATACAATTCGATGATTAATAAGGTATCTGATGCATAATACTCATCATTACTTCTGGTAAGTCCATTTTAAGTTCTTCAGGGTGCAATCATGGCTCCTCTGATGCTAGTCAGAATATTTCTATTAATTTTCTGTTGGCCTCAAGTTTATCGGTGTTTGAATACAACTTTTCTGTTGTGTGTTTAATCCTGTGATGCACTAGAAGTATACCATTTTGAGTCAAAGTGCTAAATACAATTATTTGGTTCGAAGGTGGTGATAGAAACTGTTCTTTGTGTAGCTACCATTTTCTGTTCAAAACCTGAGACTTAACCACATACTATGAATCTGAAAAAAATGGTATTTTGAGCTTTTGTGGACTGTAATTCTTCTGCACAGATATTCTGAAAAGACCAGTTGTATCGTTCATTTTGTGTTCTCTGAAAGACTGGAACACCTGCTAAAAACAAGAGCCCAGATGAAAATTTGCGCATGACTGACAAGACAATTTGAAAGAATTAATAGTTGAAACAGTAACAAGAAGTGATTCAAACAAACATATCAAATGCGAGCTAAATTATCATGCACCAATGATGCCTTTGTCATGATAAGAGATCTCTGTCCTACTCTCTGCAAGCAGACCTAATGGGATACTCCTGTTCCTGATCTCATCTATCTGATATCTCTTCCAAACTTCTTTGGTACTTATAAGTTTCAGTGGTGAAGAGGATCTTTTTAGGGCAGAACCCACTTTTCCTAGAAAAGCATAGAAAATAACTCCTATTTTAAAGTAAAAGAGAGGACAGAGGCTTCTTGGAACAGGCAGGGAAGTGGGTAAAGCAGAGAATTTCAGCCTGCACTGTGCGACCAGCAGAACAGGTCCCAGCCCTCCACAGAAATCAGATTAGTTAATCACAGTGAGCTGGGAAATAAGGAACTGGAGAAGAGAATCATAGAATTGTTTGGATTGGAAGGGACATTAAAGATCATCTAGGTCCAACCCCCCTGTTATGGACAGGGACACCTTCCACTAGACTGGGTTGCTCAAAGCCTCATCTGACCCGGCCTTGAACACCTCCAGGGATGGTGCATCCACAGCTTCCCTGGGCAACCTGTTCCAGTGCCTCAACACCCTCAGAGTAAAGAATTTCTTTCTAATATCTAGTCTAAATCTGTCCTCTTCCAGTTTAAATCCATTACCCCTCATCCTGTCCCTACATGCCCTTGTAAAAAGCCCCTCCCCATCTCTCTTGTAGGCCCCCTTCAGGTACTGGAAGTCTGCTATAAGGTCTCCTTGAAGCCTTCTCTTCTCCAGGCTGAACCACCCCAACTCTCTCAGCCTGTCCTCATAGGGGAGGTGTTCCAGCCCTCTGATAATCTTCATGGCCCTCCTCTGTACCTGCTCCAACAGCTTGAAGTCCTCCTTGCATTGTGGGGCCCAAGTAGAAGTAGACTGTTGACACCTCTGTCCTCAGAACCACCATAGTATAAGAGTTACATGTTTTTTGGCATTTTCAGCCTTCACTTTTCTGTTTTCAGGCATTCAAATTATTATATTGGTAATAATTACCAGAAGGCTGTTCACTTGACAACACATTTTGTAGGAAACAAAACCTCTTACACTTCTCAACCTATTAATGTAACACACGACAAGGTACGTGAATCCTGACTTTTTAAAATTGACATTCTCCTGTGAAAAAAGTCTTGATGATGCAAGCTCACTACTTAGTAGTTTATATGACATATAAACAAATTATAATAGAAAATGTCATTGAAACATGGTTAAAAAAACCCAAACAAAACAAAACAACAGAGTACATGGTTAGTACTTCTGCTTACTTTCTTCTTTTTGAAAGCAGAAACAAAGTGGTATATAATTACATTTAGTGTATCTCTGAATATTTCTATGTTCAATATTTCCACTCTGAATCACAACTTTCTAATTTTCTTTTTAATTTTATCAGTAAAAGTATCTTATAACATAGACATTACCCTGAAATGTCAAAGAACTATCCAGGTAAATTCTCATCCCTGAAAAGAGTGTCAAACAACTTTCTCTCCAAGTAGAGAAGGTACAGAGTAAGAAAATCAGTTTTCATTAATCAGCTGATAGTCAATTTGTCACTCAGAGAGAGGAGAGGAAGCAGATCCTGGGCACCGCAGAATATGACTAACAAATCATTTGGGATGAGAAAAAATTACAACAGGATCTTGTGATTTGTGAATGTAGTTGTGGTCTGGTTTTGTGTGTTTTTTTTTTTTTTTAACTGAGGGAAGTCTTTGATCTCTTTAACAATATAGAATAACAAGTGGATGGTTTAGAATCTCTTTTGTTAAATCTGTATGTTCTGTATGCCATATTATACACCAACAAACAAACTCTGTCTTAATAATTGCAAAGGAGAGAGAAGAGGTACCTGAAATATCTCAGCAGCTGAAACACAGAGACTGATTTCTATAAGATGGAGAGTTTGTGTCTAGGAATCATCTCAGAGTAGTGAAAACAAAGGTATTTTTGTTTTATAGGAAAGAAAGCAGAAAAGTGCATATAGGAATTGAATTAACAAATTGAAACTAGAAGAGCTGTGGTAGGTTAATCTCGGCTGGATGCCCGGTGCAGGCCCCTCTGCATATAGGAATTGAATTAACAAATTGAAACTAGAAGAGCTGTGGTAGGTTAATCTCGGCTGGATGCCAGGTGCCCACCAGGCCCCTCTATCACTCCCCCTTCAGCAAAATAAAGTGAGAGAATAAGATGAAAAACTCATGGGTCAAGATAAAAGCAGTTTAATTAAAGCAAAGGCCAAGGCCATGCACAGAAACAAAAGGTAAACAAAGACGTTATTCTCTACTTCCCCTTAGTAAGCAATATCCGTTCACTTCCCAGGAAAGCAGAGCTTCAGTATATGCAGCAGCTTCTCCTGGAAACAAACACAGTAACAAATACCCCCTTCCTCCTCCCTGCCCTTGGCTGTTATGGCTGAGCTGATGTCACATGGTATGGAACAGCCAATCCAGGTCAGCTGTCCCAGCTCCGCCCCCTCCCAAGCTGTGTTATAAACACCCTGCTGGCTGCCAGGGTAGCACTCAGCACTGTGAGGGCTGCTGTGGGAATACTGACTCCATCTCAGAATGAGCAAAAGCATTTAGGAAGAGGGAGGAAATCTTGAAAAGTCCTCACCTTCAAATCAAAACTCTAGAAAGCAATTCATGGACTTTAGAAGATGTGTGGAAGTGAAGATGTACAGATAATTGATCCTTTGTTTTAGAAGTGGTCACTCAGGAGTCCTATGCATTGTGTAAGAATGTGCCCACTTTTAAAAATCATGATCTTATGAATATGCAATGGGGGAGTTTAAAAAGTATCCATGAAAAAGAATTTGTTTTAGCATTTGCCTTGAAATTTTTTTTTGTGGCCTGACAGATTCTCAAGTTCTTCACTACTGCCTGATTAGAGGGAAAGTAAACAGTCTTTGATTTCTCATGGATAACACAAGAAAAAGACTGCAACTAAGAGACTTGGACAGATAATGCTTTAGGAATAATTTATTTTACATGGTTTTTTTTTTAATTTGCAAATTATTCACAGCAGAGTTCGATGTTTACCAATGAGCTGTTTATATGAAGTGAATAAAAAAATAGTGTGAACAGTTTAATATAGTTCAATCCACAAGTTGATTACTAACACCTTGCTTTGAGTTTTAACTATTCAGTCACTGTTGTTCTTGGTAGTCACTTAAATCACAATATTATTTCCTGTTCCAGACTGAATGTCAGACAAACCAGCAGTGAATTTTCAAGATGTTGCAAAAGCTCTTCCTTTACTAAGCGGAGAGGTCATAACCATGATCATCTAAGAACGTTAATAAGCAAGGCAGTTTTTCTTTTTAGTCTTGATGGTCCTGATAAGGCACTAGACATGTGACTAAGGCTGAGAAAATATACTAATTCTCCCTAGAGACTTGGTTGACTTTGAAAATTCACATAAGTGCTCACAAACATCCTCCTTTGCTGCAGTCAGTCCTGCAGACAGAATGGCAACAGGCATCTTGAGGTATGGGACAAGCCAAGAAACCAGAGATGACAGATGAGTCTGAGTAGCTGAGGTGACAGGGTACATTAGTGGTTTTCAGTTGTGACTGTGAGTCAGCAGAAAATCTTAAACTACCATATGGACATTTAAAAGCCATCATCAGAATAACTGTAGGTAAGCCTGAGGGCTCACAACATCAGGACTCCAGATGAATGCCTGAGGCATAAAGAATTTAAGAAAACTCTTTAAAGTAAGTAAGCAAGCAAGTAAGCAAGTAAATGAATGAAATAAATAAGTAGAATTTGTGGACAATCTAACACTAAGAGTTCTGAAGTCTCTAATTTTCTAGCATGGATGATATAATAGTATGTATTAAGGTTTTTATTTAGTATTTTTGAAAATATTCTGTTAAAAAATACACCTGAAACCTTAGATTTTTCTTTTGGGCCCTGTACCCAATTCAGAAACTCTGCACATAAGCTTAGAATTATGCCAAAAACCACCAATATAACTACTGCTCTTTCATTATATTTATTGTTATTTAAATGTATGTATATATGGTAGTAAATGGAAGAGCACAAATTACAACTCCATCCCTAGACAATACCATCTGCTGCCTTCCTCTGCTTCTTCCTGTGTCTAACACTTCTGTGAACATCAGCAATGAAGCACACAACATGGCCAGTAGTTACTCTTGCTTGTGGACAGCTGAGGTAGGGAAGGGATATTTTTAGGCAGGTAGAGGGAAAAGATGATGGATTTTACTTCTGATCCCATCATCAGCTAACAGTTTAATTTGGGACGCATGTATTCCTTAGTTTCTTTATTAGTAAAAAAACAAAAAAAGATGCTACAATAGTTTGAAAAAAATATTGGATAAATGAGATGCTTAATATGGAAAAGCTTTTGAATATAACAATGCTATATTCAAATGTATATATACATGTACAATGTATATATGTGTATATATATATAATGTCATATTATATGTTATATATGGGGTACACCTGTCTCAAAGGGGGAAAAGGATCTTCCCGCAGGAGTTAGCAAGGCTCACTGAAAGAGTTTTAAATTAGATTTGAAGGGGGAGAGGGATAAAAGCAGGCTTGCTAGAGGTAAGCCTGGGGGCAGCAAGGCAAAGTTTGAGGGATGGTGTGCTAGTGAGGTCCTTCAGTCTGCCATCTCAGTGGAAGCAGGGGATGGAGATCCATGCAACAGCAAAGACACAAGGGTTATTGATGTGTTAGAAACCACAGAAGTGCCTGAGAATGGTCATATAGGAATTAGGGCTTCTCCTTCAAAAAATGTGGTGGGATAAATAGCCCGAGTGAAGTGCATCTACACCAATGCATGCAGCATGGGCAACAAACAGGAGGAGTTGAAAGCCATTGTGCATCTGGAAAACTATGATACTTTTGCAATCACAGAAACATGGTGGGATGACTTGTGCAACTGGAGTGCTGCAATGGATGGCTATAAACTCTTCAGAAGGGACAGGCAAGGAAGGAGAGGCAGTGAGGTAGTCCTGTGTGTTAGGGAGACTTTTGACTGTCTAGAGCTCAGTTATGGTGATCATAAGGTTGAGTGTTTATGCTTAAGAATCAGGGGAAAGACCAACAAGGCAGATACCATGGTGGGAGTCTGTTACAGACAGCCCAACCAGGATTAAGAGACAAATTAAATATTCTATAAGCAGCTAGGAAAAGTTTCACAATCACGAGCCCCTGTTCTTGTGGGGGACTTCAACTTACCAGATGTATGATGGAAATACAATACACCAGAGAGGAAAGAGTCCAGGAGGTTCCTGGAGTGTGTGGAAGATAAAATCCTGACACAGCTGGTGAGTGAGCCAACTAGGGAAAGTGCCCCACTAGTTGTTTATGAACAGAGGAGGACTTGTGGGTGATGTCTAGAGCACAAGTCTTATGAGGAGCAGCAGAGAGAACTGGGGTTGTTTAATCTGGAGACAAGGAGGCTGAGGAAAAAGAACCCTATAACTACCCGAAAGGAGGTTGTAGGCAGGTAGGTGTTGGTCTCTTCTCTCAAGTAACAAATGATAGGACAAGAGGAAACAGCCTCAAGTTGTGCCAGGGGAGGTTTTGATTGGATATTAAGAATTATTTCTTCACTGAAATGGTTGTCAAGCATTGGAACAGGCTGGCCAGGGAAGGGGTTAAAAGATGTGTAGATGTGGTGCTCTAGGGACATGGTTTAGTGGTGGACTTGGCAGTTTTAGGCTTATGTTTGGACTCAATAATCTTAAAGGTGTTTTCCAACCTAAATTCTTCTATGATTCCATGTTTCTTTTTATAAGAACAGAATTTTGAATAAGACCTTAATCACATATGGTTTAGAAGGGAAATTAAACATAAAAATTATTATATATCCAAAGAGATTAAAAGGAAGAAAAGGTAAAATCAAGTTATGATATTTAGTACAGCTCCATACTTTCTTACACAATGCTAATTATTTGCCAGTGAGGGTGGACAATTTTTCAGGAATTATTTTCATTATATGCAGATTTCTATTAGATGTTTTGTATCAGTGTTTTACTCCTTGTGTCTTCTCAGTACAGGTACTTGTGTTCCCAGGGGCAAATTCTTGATTAGTAACAAATGTAAGCCTCAGAAAAATGTTTCATTAATTGTAGTACAGATGGACTGCTGTTTTCTTGAAAAGCTAGAATAGTATCTTTGTTTTACATAACCTAAAAGTGTGTATTCTCCTAGAGAAATATATGTGCAATTGTGCAGCCTGAAAGGACAGGAGAATGAATTTCAGCTTTATAAATAAGTCACAGTTAGTTGATAATGTGTAAAGAAGAATGTGTTTGTGGAATATAAAACTTCAAATATGACTTGTAATCTTGAAAGGAACCTCAGCTCTACAGTTTTTACTATGTTTCATAGAGAAATAGGCTAAAATGTGAAAAGACCCCTCAATTTGCTTTTCTCATTGACCTTAAATCTAATTATACATTAATTAATGTTTATATATTTATATAAATATGTTTATATCTCTGTGCACAAACAATTCACTGCAATAACATATCTTCTATGATGAAACATCCAGATATCCTTTGCAAAATTACCATTTTTTAAAAAATAAAAACCACAAACACGCAAAATGCGTTTAGGTAAAATGCCAAATAACAATTTATAAGCAAAGTAAAATTACCCAAAAAGAAACATCAATTTTATCTTCAAGAAAAGCACCAGATTCATTGCTACACTACCGCATTGCCTAAATGCTAATTTATAAAGTTTCAAATATTCAGTCTGTTAATGTTGTTATGCGTTATGTGTCTGCGTTGCATAAGGAAAAATATGTCCAATTTATAGTTACTACTGTGTGTTTTTTAAATGTTCATCACACCAACAGCTAAATATGATCTAATTCCAACTTTCCCTTTGGTCACTAACAACGAGTTTGCACTTCTAAAACACAATTCCTCTGTCCTATTTTTAGCACATGTTAGGATGAGTCAAATTGCATCCTGTAAGTGTTTCTTTTACTCCATTGCCCATAAAGGAGTCCGTTTAGGTCATGCAGATGTCTGCTCTGTGAATATCTGGGGTTAAGTGAGATGAACCAGAGTATTACTAATGAGGCAATGCAATACTAAATGTCTAAGTACTTTTCTTGATCCAGATCTTAGCCTCTAGTTAGCTGACACTGTAAGCACTGCCCAGCAATTTGAGATACAAAATTCTGTTGCCTGAACAACCACATTGCATGAGTGAAAGCTGAAAGGGAGCAATTTCTATCTTCTTTCTGTAACTGCTGAAACATTTGTCTCTGTCTTTCCACTATTCTTTCGCTGAAAATTAAAGGTGGACAACTAAGCAACTTTGTGCAGCTAAAGGCAGGTTATTGCTTCTGGCTTCTACTCTTCATTGGAATGCAGTGACTGGTTTAGCACTCTGGAAATCAGGACATAGAAAAGTGTATTAAAATTGTAGAAAAGTAGGACGATAATGAAAAATGCTGTCTTTTTGCCAACTAAGGTCCTTGCACATTTTAGGAAGGTATGGATAATCTCTTGGGCTCTGAAGCTTGTTTATTTTTTTATTTACAGAGTTTTTCCTTAAGGTGGGTGTGAGAAACACAGACAACTCATTCTACCTGACTAGAACAACTGTTTGAGTTTTAGTTTTGTTTTACAAGCTGACCCATCCACTCAATCTGTGTGATACATCTGCTGAGGACACGGTTATTGTAATGACCCAGAAGGAAGAGAACCAACATGGAAGCAATGCAACTAGTACAGCTGGTTGTTATCCCATCTTTCGATCTTCACAGTATACCCAGTAAGATGGACCAACAAAGCGTGATAGAGTTCATTATTGGCTCCTGGTCTGGCAAAGTTCTGATGGCTGCTTGAGTGTGTATGCATTCCTAGAAATGAATGAAAATAATGAGGGTTTTTTCATGGATATTAATTTTGATATGGGAAAGTGAAACATCTGAAAATGGAGAACGGAGAACAATGCAGAACAGTGGAGAACAATTCATGACATAGAGATGCCATGCATAAGTTATTGTTTGTCTGTCTCCTCATATGGTCTTCTTAGGGAATATTGCAGATAGACTGAATTACCAATGTTCTGCCGTAGTAGCCACCCTGGCCAAGTGAGTATCCTAAACTGCGGGTTTGGGGTTTGTTTTTTTGGAGGGGGTGGGGGGGCATGGCTATTATATAACACATTCTGTGCTGAAGTAAAAAAACAGGATTCCAGTTATAAAGAATTTATACATGTTAATGTAGAAAATGTTTTTCCTTTGGAATCAAAGAAATACTGACATCTTCATCTCTTGAAAAGCTGGAGTGCAGTTTGAATGTCTTTGAGGAAGGTATGCCTTAGTTAAATGCACATTATTGGGCCTGGAGTGCATTGTGGGTCACATTAGATGATCCAATAACATTTTCTGGCATAAAAGTCTATGAAACTATTAATTAATAATATTCCTATAATATCCTAGGCAAAAAACAGAGTACATGAAGATTAAGTCATTAGTATAATGGTAACAAAATTCTAAAATAAGGGAAGGTTACTCACAGCCTAGCCTACTATTACTGAAAATATCTCCTTAATTGCATGTCAACTGCATTAACTAAAAGATCAACAAGTATGATTTCTGTGGAGCAAAATAAAAGGGAAATCTTGTCATTAGTAGACTTTTATTCTCCCGAAGAAACTTCCAGGTCAGACTTTTCTTTTAAAATATGATCTGAAGAGATTTCCTCTTTCTAATCAGTAAGTTATTAGTCAGAAAATTCACCCAGAAGTTCTTTATGCAAAGCAGAAAGGGTAATTTTGTAACCTCTATGTTTGAGATACTAACTTCGTGGAACATACTTCAGTCCATACTTTTCAAGCCCTTCCTACTTTAATGAGATGGTTCTTGTGGGGATGGATCAGACTGTAACTTCATCTCAGATCTTTCATTATATTTAAAATTCTACTTCTCACTAGTCTTTGAGCAAAAATCTCTGAGGAGTCTCACCACATTTTCTTTTCAGTACAAGACAGTAAAATAGCTATAAAAGAAATGTAAATCAAAAAATCAATAAACCCTATTACAAATGTCTTAGAAATAGTGAGAAAAAATGAAGTGGCAAAAGAAGAATTGGGAAAAGTAATGAGGAAAATTGGAGAAAATTAAGTTGTCTGTGTACGATAATAATATGATATTGAAAGGATGAAAGAGTTGAAAAGAGAGGAAAGAAACATAAAAGAGGACAAGGTAGAAAGCATAAACACAGGGAGAAATGGTGCCTGACTTTGAAGCTGCTATAGAGTGTAATATTTATTGCACAGCTATGTCATGTTATGGCTTAGTTATATTTTGTAATGATGGGCAACAATAAGGTGGTACTCTCTGTGTCTGAGAATAGGATTTTATTTCAAATATGTATTTATTTTCCAGTCATTATTCACAGTAAATGTGATCTACAGTCACTACACAGATCTTGTAATAAATATTGGTGATTTATAGAAAAAATGCATCAGCTAAGAAGCAGATCATTAAGATTTCATAAACTTCCATTGTCATTCGTGTTTTACAGTCTTCTCTTTCTCTTTTCTTTTTTTTTTTTTTTTTTTTTCTGCAGTTTGGTTTGGTTTTTATTTTTTTCCAGGGGGACAAGGGGATGGAGGTTTGCTGTTGAAATCTATATGCAAAAAAAAATGTTCATGGCACAAGAGAATGAAGCCATCTGTTCATTTTCATCAGGGACACAGTGCAAGCATTTTAATTTAGTTCCATCCCTGGACTTAAAATCAAAGAACAGTTTATTCTCTTGATGCATGCAGTCATTTCTTGTAAATATGTTTCTAAGTGTTCCAATTATTACTGTCTGGTTTTCCCTGGTGGGATGTCCTAGGCACTAGGGTATAAGCTACTCTTCATCCTATCTGAATTCTGAATTCAGTCTTCACGTATGTTGAGGGGCTTCTTTTTCCCTGAGGCAGAGAATTCAGGCTCTTTTTGAGTCAGATTATATTAGTCATTGTACTCTAAAATGCCTCTTTTCCTACACTCATTACCTTAACATGGGGGACATTATTAATTGCTTCACAATTGTTTACAGTTCCTTCAGAGTCAATATGAATTCTAGTCAGGAGGATTAGAAATGTTGATTTCTGATCAGAATCAGAAGTTCTGGATTCAGTATAAAACAGGACATTTCATTGATAAATAAGTACATGAGAAAAGTAGATGAGTGTGTGTATACAGTTTAATAGAGCATAAGTGTGTGAGTTACAGCTTAAAGCAAACTTTACAGTGAGAATACAGTGTTATGACTAAGAAAAAGCAAACAAATAAGAAAACGAACCCCAAAATGAGATGCTGAAAAACTGTAAAACTGTAAGAATTATGGGGAAGTGGTTTGGCAAATAAAATTATGAACATTTTCTTTTTTTAAAGAGTCACCAGCTGTCTCTGGAAAAAGATAACCAAAATTCCTGAGTTTAACAAAATGTATTTATAAGTAATATTTTCATAATATTTTATTTGCAGATGATTGTTTGAAAGACAGTTTTAATAATCTTTATAAACTCTATATCAGTCCTAAATATTGTCAACTCAAATCCTTCCGTCATATGAGCAACAGAAATTTTTTATGGTTGCAGTAAGTTTTCATCTTCTTTGTAAAGTGTAGTTGATTTGTTGCCCCAAGACTAGTTTCACACAGTGATTGAGAATTCCACAACACAGGCTAGGAAATTTGCTCATCAAAGATCCATTCTCCTAAAATAGTCAGTACATGGTTTTTTGGTTTTTTTGGTTTTTTTTTTTTGGACTCCACACTAATGTTTCCTTTGTTCCTGCTGCTCAATCTCTACTTTGCACATGTAGGAGGAAATTTAAGAATGACAAAAATGTTTGAAATCTATATCAAGGAAGGGAGTTGCTGAGCCTGAATAGGACAATAGGCCTTTATATATACTGCTATTGTGGGAGAAGAGAACTGCTGATCTGACATACAGCTTAGCACGTGGTTAGCCACCAAAGCAGTGGAAAGGTACCACTGAAGTAAAATCTCTTGGTGTGGCATTTGCTAACACAATGCATTTGGTATTGCATAGATATGGCCTAACTGAAATGTTGATTAAACTTGAGTTTTAGGTCATGGAATATCTATGAACTACAACAACTGAGCTAATGCACTGCTGAGTTGACATAATAAGTAGAACATACGAAAAACATTGGGACAATGATGTGATTATGTCAGCTGCAGAAAAAAGGAAGAGGGAATGGCCATTTCTGACTAGTTTTGAGGAGCTGACTCCCCAGAAGATCATTCTCAGGATGAGGACATGATGACCAAGGACACTGCAATCAGTTATCTCCAGACTTAGAAAACACCTCAGCAAAAGTAATAATCAGTCTGCAAAACTGGGGAAGTAAAGAACAGAATAACATGATCAGTCTGTTGAGAGGATAAAAGGCAACTCAAAAGACTGTTAAACTTTTGATGTAAGGAGGACCAGCACTGCAAGTATCAGTGGCTGAGGGTCAACTGCTGCAGAGGCAAGCACAATCTCCAAGTTACCTTGACACTCCAAAAGGATGCTGCTGGTTCCCCTGTACCATGGATGTGAACTCTAAGGACCAGGATATGGGTTTTGTTAACTTAAGCATGCTGGAAGAACTCAAGGATTTGGGACCGAGCATGTCCACCATACCCATAACACTGTTCTGCTAATATTTTAATGGTGGCATGATGCCGTTTGTAGTAGTTATCCACTACCATTGACATAATCTAATTAGTTAATTTAATAAAATTACTGTGATTATATTTTCTACTGCCATTCTCATAATTATTGCCATTATTACCAGTTGTTATTTGTTGTTTTGTCCCATAGTTGAATGTTGTTGAACTGTAGTTGTAATTATTGCTATGCTTAAGTGCTGGAATTTACATAAGCACTTCTTCACATCATTAATCTCTTTTCTTGCTGGACAAAACTTCTGCATGTTGCTGAAGACTATCCTGCCAACAGCTTGCCCATTAAATTCCACTTCCTCTCCTCACAATTCTTCATTCAGCCTATCTCCCTTGTTGCCTTCTGATTTTCCCTTCTGTCTTCCCATTAATGCTCAAATGCTTTCTAATAAAAATCTTCATTTCTGGACTCTCCATCATCCTCAACAGGACAAGGGGAGACAATATTATGGAAAAGCTCATGGGTACAGATAAAGACACGGAGATCACTCTGCAATTACCATCATGGGAAAAGAAGACTCAAGCTGGAGAAAGAGCAATTAAATATTTTGCCAAAACAAAATAGAGTAAGATGATGAGAAACAAAGACAAAACTAAAAATACCTACCCTCCACCTCTTCTTCTTCCCAGGTTCAATTTCTTTCCTTCATTCCTGATTCTTCTACATCCTCCCCCTGAGTGGCATGGGGGGATGGGGAATGGGGATTGCAGTCAGTTCATAACACTTTGCCTCTGCCGTTCCATCTTCCTTACACTTTTCTCCTGCTTCAGTGTGGGGTCTCTCATGAACTACCCCAATCACGGTCCTTCCCATGGACTGCAGTTCTTCAACAACTGCTCCAGCATGGGTCCTCTTTATGGAGTACAGTCCACCAGGAACATACTGCTACAGTATGGGTCTCCCATGGGCTCCAGCTCCTTCCAGGAGCCTGCTTCTGCATGGGGTCTCCACATTTTGCAGCTTCCTTCAGGGCATCTCCACCTCCTGCTTCTTGGGGTCCTCCATGGGCTGCAGATAGGTATCTGCTCCAGTGTGGTCCACCATGGGCTGCAGTGCTCATGAATTTCAGAAAAGAATATAGTAAACACAGTTATTACAAAGGAAGCACAACATATAGGGGACAAGAGAATAGGTTTTACTTTAGATAAATGGCCGTATTAGTTATTAGTTGTGTTATCCATGTCTTCAAATTTTTGGACTGCATTTCTCCCATGTCTGTGTACGATGTGTAGTTTTTCAGGAAACCAGTCAGAGGAAAATATTTACTGATTCCATATCTTGTACTTTATTTCTTATACCTATCAGTGGTAGATTTTATGAAATATTTTTTTCTATTTGTTAAAATTCTTGTTTTTGTCTGAAAACGTTAAGTTACTGTTAATAATATTTAACATTTTGTTTTCCACTGTATTTTCTGTAAGTCAGACTTTCAGGTTGGAACAGCAACTCCTTACTTGAAAAAGCAAGATGGCATTGCTTGAAACCTTTATTTTGAAATAACATCTTGTTCATCATTTAGTGTTTAGCTTTGTTAAACTGTGTCGTATTAGATTAAAAGCAAGTACAAAAAAAATGAATAGTGAAATCTCCACTCTGCCAAACAGCCAATATACGATGTCAGTCACTATTAAAACAACCTGTGAGTCTTGGACACATCTCTCCTAATCATGGAACAATTTGGTCCAGAGTCTTAGGAGAATGAACCTCTTCTTCATCCAAGTACAGCACCAAATCCATAGACAGTTTATGGGCTGTAAACAGGTGGTGTATTAAGTCCCCTGCACTTGGAAAATCCTACAGAAAGGCTCTCCTGCTTCTTAAGGAGCTTTGACAGATACTCTCTTTGCTTTTTAGTAATTCAAGGGAAAGTCTCTCTCATTGTACCACTGTGATAAGATACAGTGTGTTGAGGGGAAGGCTAACTAGATTTGACATTTTAATTGAAGAATGATAAATGTCCTTCACCAAATTTTGTAGAAACTGTTCACAGGTGACTGCTTACATAACAGATTTTATCCACAGCAGCCTCAAGGTACATTTTGAAAGTCTTTTTGGCTACAACTAAGAGAATATTAAATATCTTTTTCTTCACTTTTCCACATCTCACTCTGTTGTGAATGTTATATAGTCTTTGGCATTATCTTCATTATTGATCAGACAGTTGTTCAGAATGCAAAAGCAATTTATTGGTATGTCTGTAAAGGTTTATAAACTCCATATTTGTAAAATAAATCCAAGCAGTGTATGGCAGTTAATAGCAATATGAGAAAAGAAATAATGAAAAAAAAAACCAGTTTATTTTCAATTGAAGGCAAATGTCCATTGCATATTCCTACAACATCTGTGTTGGAATTACATCTGTGTCTGTTTTGCCAAACAAAGCTGCTTTTGGGTCACATTGTGTATGGTCTAAGGCTTTAAGTCCTGCCAGAGATTGCTGCCTGCGTTCCTCTAGCCGTTATGTGGAAATCCCAACATACCTGTCTGTGTTTGCATTTCTTTGCACAACCCAAGCCAAACCATGTTTAAACTACATGAAACCCACACTCAATATTATGGCATATCTGCCATGATTATTCTCTCGAGAAATAATATTGTAATAGAAAGTGTTGCCTTCTCAACATGCAACAGCCTACTCCTGTGATATTCCCAAAAAAAAGGAGAGACCCCAGCTCTGTTTCCTTCATCTGGGAGGAATCAGAATTTTTCAACTTATGTTGTCTTGCAATGTCCTTTCATAAAGGAATACTTTCAAGAGATATAGAAGTCTGTAGAGCTCCCATGTATCAGAGAAACATGAAAATCCTGCATAAAGCACAGGGTGATAAACATCCTTCTCACTTTGATTTATTCCAATTATTTCCACAAATATGGTGGAACCAAATAAATCTAATTTAAGCACTTAACTGAGGTACTGCCATGTCTAACTATCCATGACTAACTCTTCAAGCTTTTGGGAGGGGATTCTGGTAAGATAAGGATTTGGATATTTCAGGTGGTTTCTATCAAACCATATGCCACAAGTAAGATTTAAGCAATAATACATCTATTACCAAGTTTGCTCCTTGCTGGGGCCCCAAATCAGGGATGTTGTTGAGAGATTGCCAAAGCTTGACCGACTATTACCCCTGCTGTTCTTCCATATGGGCACTAATGGTACTCCTGAGAGCAACCTGGAAAGTATCAAAAGTGACTACAGAGCTCTGGGAGTGACAGTCAGTGATATGGGGACCCAGCTGGTGTTGTCCTCAGTCCTGCTGGTGAAGGGACAGGGTGTGAGGAGGATGGGGACGGTGCTGCATGTCAACTACTAGTTGGGGAGCTGTAATTGGCAACAGGAGTTTGGTTTCTACAATCAGGGGACCCCAACTGAGGATGAACATCTGTTTGGGAGAGACGGGATCTATCTCACTCAGTGGGGCAAAGGTATCTTTGCCAACAGGATGGGTGACCATCGTTTAACAGAAAGGGTTTACATTAGGAATGATGGAGGAGAGAGAGATTTACCAGCAGCCCTGTCATGTAGTGATGGCTAGGGCTGACAAGCAAAGGACCTGGAATAGCGTGAACAAAAGTGAATAAAGCAGGGCTTAAGTTCGGTGACCTCAAGAACTCGCATGAAAGCAAGAAAGTGCCTAGAAGGTATCATTACAAGGAAACATTCCACAAATCTTTTCTGAAAAATCAGCATGCCAGGATGCCTCTATGAAGTACCTGTGCACTTGCACACATACATGTGGAATTAACACAAGGAATTAGAGATCTGTGTGCAGCTCCAGGGTTCTAATCTTGTTGGGATCATGGAGATCATAGAATCATACAGAATCATAGAATGGCCTGGGTGGAAA
>NW_010145913.1:22347-45256 GCF_000699245.1 Pterocles gutturalis | reverse complement strand
GTATCACTCATTTGTATATTTGTTTATATAATTATTATTATCTTTATTATTTTCAATATTATGGTAGTTTAGTTATTAAATTGTTCTTATCTCAACCCACAAGTCTCTTTTCCCTTTATGCCTTTGATTCACTGGGAGGGGGGGAGGGGGAGCAAGTGGTTCTTGTGGTGTTTTGCTAGCCAGGGGTAAAACTACAGCAATAGGTTTCTTTAGTTCATTAATTGTCAGTCCTTGCAGCCTACATCATATATTGTAGCCTTTCATCATATGTTCTTTCATTGGTACAAGTGGCTTCTCTGAGTCCATTTCAGAACCTGCAGGCCTGAAAAGGTCTTTTGCTGCAGTTCTTTGAAATTATTCTCCCTACATAGAATTAACCCAGTTCCCTTTATTCTTGCTTCAGAATTTATGTTCCCAGCTTTCATGATATTTTGCACTCTCCGCTGTATATTCTTTAAAGTAGTTAACATCTGATGAATGATAAATTTACAGTTACGAACTGTACCCTTAAAGATAAACTATACTTATAGTGGGTAAAGAAAGCTTTCACTTCAAACCCACACTGACTACAAAGTAATTGTTACCGAAAGTATAACTAAGATCACCGAAGCATTTTTCACTGGCAAATTGCTTGCTGCAATTGTTAGCTACAAACTTGCACACAAATAGCTTGAGAGTTATCTGGGGAAACAATAGAGTCCGTATTACTCTTGAGCATTAAAGTGGACTAATTAAGAAATGGTTTTTGTTCCTTTTTCTCCAAAAAGAAGTAAAAGGGATCCATTTATACACTTAGTTTTCCTCTACGGTAAATTTTCTGTTGAAACAGATCATATCAAAATCAAAAAATAGAGTACTTCATTTGAGTTACCACCTCAAAAAAATGTACCTTATGAATGAACCATCAAAACCCAGGAATGTTATATGAGATTATCTGCAATCCAATATATGGCATTCAACACACAAGAGAGATTTGTAGAAAAAGATGTGCAGCTAAGCACCTGAAGAAATTACTACAGAGAAAAAGTTTATCCATTTTATTTCAAACTAGGTATGTAATATGTAGTTGTTATTGAGTTTTGGTGTGATTTCAAGAATAAAACAATTTAAATTTATCATATTGGTACTTTTAGTTACTCTATATGCGTAGTTATTTTTCCTTTCCTGCCCTACACAGGGTAAGAACTCAAACATAGAGGACTTTAGAGTGCTGATGATCAGCATTCCCTGAAGAGTGTTAGAGTGTTAGTGTGTGAGTGTTAGACAGTGAGGAAGGATACTGCAAAGACAAGACGATATTTAGAGGTGTGCTTAAGACAATTCTTCAGTTTGGTGGATAAACTGCAACACCAGACACAGCCTTTAAATTCAATCCTTTGTACTGTCCAAGAAAGGGGGATCTGTTTTCTATGAAGCATTAGGAGACATCTATGGCTATTGATGTGTGTTTCAAAAATAAGACTGATTTCTGCTCAATACAGCCACAGAAACTCAATTTCATTAATCAAGTCACATTCTACTGCAAAACCACCATCAAAGACACATGTTTACAAGTTTGACTTTGGGCCAAAACATGGAATCCTCAGAATGTAATATAAAAAATCTATCTTTGCATCCATTTGTTTAGCAAAATTAACACCACCTTCAAATAAGTGGAGCATAAAATTTTCAAAATTGAAAAATGCCTCTAAAGAAATATCCAGACTTCCATGAAATAAAACAAGACTTGACATTTGATACTGAGGTTTAATATGGACTTCTGTCCATAAAGACCCTTATGCATAAAATAAACTTTAGAAGTATTATGGTGTTTAGAAAGCAAGCCTATAATATGCTGTAGAATTAACATTTCTGATGTCTTTTAAAATAAATCATATGCTGTGCTGAAACTGAAAAAAAAATAGAGTTGGTGATTAATGATTAGTTTTCAAGTATCCTCAAACCTGCAACTTCTCATTACCTTTTGATTTTGTTAAAACACTCTTCTTGGAAGCAACTTAAGATCCATGATGTTACTTTGTAGTTCTACAAAGATAAAGCCAGACAGAAAAGAAATTATCTGAATTATTTCCCTTCCTTTGTTAAATATTAGAAGTTCATATTACAGTATCTGAATGAAACTGTATCTCAAGTGAAGGCATACATAAAACAAATGAAAAGATACAATTACTCAGAAAAGAAAGAGATATGCTATTCTAATTTCCATCAATGCAAATGTTAATTCTCTAGAATGCTGCTTCATCAGTTCATTTTGGAGAAAGAAATTATCTTTTTTCTGTAGAATAGGATGAAATACTGGTTTCACCATTCTTTCTCACAAACATAACTAACAATGCGAAGATTTGCGTCAAACATGTATACACACACATTATACACACATTCTGCGTGCTATAGAATTTGAATTATCATTTCTAGAGGAGAAGCAGAAGAATTGTTACACTCAGAAAGGATGTACACTTTAACTTGAAGGTCTGCCAACCAACCATTTCTGTTGATGAGTACAATGAGCAAAGCCATGACTTTTACTGATACCAATATCCAGCAGTACCCTTACCTCACTTGATCATTTTAGTTTTACCTACACTCATCCTGAAGAAGTCAGTTTATAGAAATGTTTATAGTCCTCAGAAATCCAGCCTGCCAAGCTGATCAGTGAACTGATGTGGACTTCAGGTGTTCTAAAGACAGACTGTCTAAGTCTCATTATTCCTGTAGAAGTCAACACTCAGGCTAGCCAATGTTCTTCTAGGAAGAACCCAAACCGCCCTCTTTAGTGATTTTGTTATGTTATTGCAAGGGCAAGCGTACTGGGTCTGTCTGGGATAGAGTTAGATTTTTCATAGCAGCCCATATTGTGCTGTTGTTTTGATTTGCAAGTAAATCAGGGTTATAACACACCAGTGTTCTGGCTATTGCTGAGCAGTGCTTGCACGACACTGAGGTTTTATCTTTTTTCCCACTCTGAATCCCCAGAGAGTAGGCTAGGAGTATGCAAGAAATTGGGAGGGACACAGCCAGGACAGCTGACCTGAAGTAACCAAAAAGATATTCCATATCATATGATATCGTGCTCAGCAATAAAAACACAGGAAGAGGAGGAGGAAGCAGGGATGTCCATAGTCATGGCATTTGCCTTCCCAAGTGACCATTGTGTATGTTGGGGTCCTGCTTTGTAGGAAATACCTGGTTGTCTGCCTGCCCATGGGAAGGTGTTTAAGGATTCCTCATTTTTCTACGCTTGCACATGCAACATTGCTTTGCTTATTAAACAGGTTTTTATCTTGATCAAGGAGTTTTCTTGCTTCTGCTCTTCCAGTTCTCTCCCCTATCCTGCTGGGGTTGGTGCAGGGAGACTGACGGAGCAGCTGGATGGGTGCATAGCTGCACCCATCACAGCAAGGCAAGTCAGATGTATGGAAATAGGATGGCTATGCTTACCAGTGACCCTCTGCTTTTCTGGAATGTGCTTTCCTGAGAATGCTCTAAAACACAAGTCATATTCCCAAGTCATTTTCCTTGGGCATAGGAGCTGCTCCACTCTAAACACCACCTCTAGTAATCTTTTGTGATTCACCAGTGCATGGCTTACAAATATGGTGTCAAACCTAGCTTTGGGACTCTACTTAAAATGCAGAGATAGGTTCAGAATGATATGTTATGTAGCTACGATGGAATTGGATATATTTACTCTCTCTGAATCCCTTTCATGTCATATACAGTTTAGTTAAATATTCTTCATGCAAGCTGTTTATAAATGATTTACAATTCGGCCTAGCAAGCTCTGTTGTGACCTATCTGTAATGTTAAATTACTTTTTAGTCCTCTTGTTGTTAATAAAGTGATAATAATAATAATAATAGCAAAAATAATATTCAGAGGAGCATATAGAATTTTTATCTGTGGATCTTTTTCCACTTTGCGTGTGTAATAAAAATCCAATAATGATGTTGTACCTAAATATCCCCTTTGTAGAGTGGAAAGTATTTAATGTTCATCCTTCGCATTCTCTCTCCAGCCTATTATTTCTTCTCTGTGGGATTTTATAGTGTGTTAAATTGTGTTGATGTAATGAGACACACTCATACTGTGCTCATGATTATACCAGTAGGGCACAGTATCCCTCTCTGTAGCAGGAGTCAAATCGTGCCATTACTGAAGTGCCTTATTTAGTTTCCTATGCTTTGGTATTCTAAATGTGATCCACATGCAACAGTTAAATATCTTTTGGATACTAGGACTATAACTTGAGTGTTAAAATATAGTAATTAATTCAAGTTACCTGGAAACTACTTCTATTCATTCATATCAAATCCCATTTGTACAAATTCTACTTGTTCTCACCTCAACTGCACTCTGTGGGGCTCACAGTCCAAGGACTAGTACAGGATTATATGCTTTTTTTTTTAGAGTGAAAGTTTACATTTAAGGAAGAAACAGTAGTAAGTGAGTCACCTTTAACTGTTATGGTGTGAAAGAAATTGAAATAAAATGTACTTCTTCAGACTCTGATATACATTTTATTAAGCAGATTGATTTTGCATTTGTGCAATACTTTACAAAGTAACTGTAATTAGGACTTTTGGACACTCAGGCTTACCACTCGATAATACATACACTTTTATATATATATATTTAAGTGGGTGTATATATATTTCTGTGTACATGTTTACCTTATATATGTACACATATACATGCATGCATACATGTAATTATATTCATCATTATTTTCAGTTCATTCTATGAGCTATGTGTGTTTTAGCTTCAAATCCAAGAAAATGTTTTTAGCTGTACTGCAAGTTAAGACAATGCTTAAATATATGCTTAGCTGTGAAGCAGTTATGGACTCACTGACTTTAAACAGATCTTTTTGCTAATGTACAAAGAAAGATGAAAAAAATCTGGTGTTTCTCAGAATGAAACCGGTAATTTCATTTGAGAGACAGCAAAAAGGTCACCAATTAACCTTATTTTTTTTCTATGAAAGCAATTGCTACTTGTTCTATTCATAAAAGCATGGCATAAAAATATAACAATACATCTTACCTTGTAGTTATAGCCAGAAAAAATGCCAAGTAAAACTTTTTTTACCGTTCAGCCTTAATCCAAATATCTAGTATATGCTATTCCTAGCTGTGGGATATTATATATTTCTTTAGGTACAACGAGTTATTGCTACCAGAGTATTTTCTAGATATGTTTCCTTGGAAAGCACTGTACACATGTCAAAACCACTGAGTTGACAGGAAAACCTAAATTATTTAAAAATAGTGGATATAAAAGGGGAAAATATTAACATTAGATAAAACATGGATGGCAGTAGTGATAAAACACTATTTGTTTGCTTGCTTTATAGACTGGGGAAAACTTTTAACTGTACTGAACATAAAATATGCTAGATATATAACATACAAAAATAATTACGTGTATGAAAAGCAATGCTGTATATACTAATACTGACTGCGAATGCAGTGTGAATAGTAATTTCCGTGCAATTCAATGAATGTTGAGTGTACAAAGACAAAAGACTACAAACAGCAGACCGTTTATTGTAAACAGTCCTTGGCAAGTCAGAAACCTGTTTTATGTCTGTTCCCCTGGACATATGGCTTGCAAGTCCTCAGGCAGTACTATACTTCCAACCTTTTTGTGCAAGTGCATAGAGTGGAGCATACAAAGGGAGAGAGTATGCTTTTCCAGAAAAGTGAATTGCAAAGTTTATCTCAACATTCCATATATAATCACATAAAAAACATTGTCCGATGAAAGTCTGCTCATGATACCAAAGAAATACAGGTAAGTATAATAAATACTAAATATGTTTGATATTATTTCAATGAAACTGTTCATATGTTAAATGTTGAAAAACTTCAGACTTGCAAATCTGAGGGGGAGGGGGCTGTCTAAACAATAAGAGAAAAATATTTTTTTCCCCCATATCTTCTTTTTCTTCTCTTTTAACTAGATAAAAAACTGAAGCTGTGAGATTTTGTCCAAGGTCACAGAGATCTCTAGCAAAGTTAAGAAATAACTCTCTTGTGATCTAATCCAGTGCTCAAATACTAAGATCATCCATCTTCCCAAATTATACTTTCAGATAAATCCCACAGTTAAGTAAGACTGTCTCCGTAAAAAATTCTAAAACTATAATTATGACATTCTAAAATACAACATGGTCCTTTTGTAAAACTCTTTAATGTCAACAGTTTTCATATAATTAACTGTAGAAATTATATACAATAAAGGTATGCCATAATTCTGAGTTTCTGATTTTTTTTACTTTTAGTTTGTAAATTATTTAGTAAGTCACCATTTTATAGATCTATATTCGACATGAATATTCCTTTCAAAAAACATTTTCAAAACACAGAGAAATCACTGAAGTAGCAAGCCTTTGCTTCCCTGAGTTCTTTTTATAGACTACCTGACTTTGCAAGGTGGTTATCTATGCTTAAAACTTCCACCTACTTCTATTTAGCTACTAAAGTTAAAAAATTATTTGCAGTCATTACTAGAAAATATTTTCTGAATGTGGCTGTCCTTAACACCATGGAACAATCATTGTCAGTTTCAGTTAGTGTATGAAATTTTTGGACAATGGTTTCTCAAAATATGGTGGTTTTAACTTAGTTCCTTCAAAGGTTTGAAAGGTAACAGTGCTGCTCTCTTATCTGTTCTTCCTTTCATTCTCCTTGTTGTTTCTTCTGAGGTATGTTGTAAAGACTCTAACCCCAGCGGGCTTCAGGGCCTGGGGATTCCTGTCTCCCAGGTGCCGGAGCCCAGCCCAGGGCATCCTGGGACCCAGAGTTCTCCATCCCATCTTGAGGGACTTGGCTGCTGCTTTCTCATTTGCAGGTCCAGCCAGTGGTGAGGCTAAATGTGCATAAGAGACTGTCACAGACCCATTACCCCTGGATGACGTTGTTTATTGTGTCAAACAGTTTGTACAGAACATTTCTAAAGAAGAGGCTCCACCATGTCTAGGAACAGCTTGGGCAGAGCACGTTGGAAGAAAGGCTCTTACGTGAACAAACAGCACATTGTTAAGGTTCTGAGTGATGGGCACATCTGCTGAGGCAGTGCATGGTTGCTGGGGGCTGCAGTTCATCTCCTTGGTGGAGAACCAGATCAGGTGTGTGTCTCTGTGTTTTGTTTATCACTTTCCCTGGTACTTATAACTCCCTTGTGAGCTGAAAATGTTCTTGATTTGATAACCTTAATGAAACACATGTTCTCACAGTCCACTTTCCCTTGCACTTTCCATAGCTGAAAATGAATCCTGGACACATGTGAGGGAACAAAAGAATGCAAGGGAGACTGATGCCAAAAACATTTTTCCTTTACTGATCGAATGTGTTATTAAGGTACTAAAGAACGAACATGTTATTAAGGTGCTAAAGCCTAAAAAGAAGGCTGTTCTGAGAAGAGACATGCTCCATATTCAGTTTTCAAATTTTCCTACAGCTGTTGCTTAAGGGAAGAGTCTAAGAAGTAGGAAAATAGTGATCCATCTTTTCTTAGTTATTCCCAGATTCCAGCAACCAGAGCCATAGTCAGATTATAATTTTTAGGAGCCTTTTTTTCATAGCATACAAGGTGCAATTCGAGCCTGCCAGTATTTTATGGACAGTATATTTGGTAGTTACACGTTTTCCCAAGAAGCCCACTGTTTATTAATTTCTCAGTAGCTTAATCACGAATAGGTGTCAATTAATTGCATGCTTAGCTGCCCATGCAAACAGAATACCTGGGTATTGAATTTTGCTTTTATGTTCACTTTTATTTATTTTCAGAACAATGTACGCTATAGCTGTCACAAATTTAACAACCTCTGAACATCATTTACTCTTTAAATGTTGTTTTAATGCCAGTATCCTCTTTTTCCATTCTACACTTTCATCAACTGATTTTCCATTAATAAATCTAGGTTTAATATGAGTTTATTTACATTCTACTTTCATCACCTTCTTCAATAATTCACTGCATATATTTATTTCTCTCTGTGCGAAGTACAAAGTAATTTAATCTTGACTTCTGATTTTAATGTTAGATCTCCTGGTTTTAGAATCTCTTACCACATTCCTGTTTAATAAGTACTGTAGTTTGATGACTGATGGAATCAGAAATACACTCTTCTACACTTACGCACTTGCACTGCTCTCAGTAGAGCTTCACTGGTATGGTAGTGAAATAACAAACAGAGATGAGAATCATGCCCTGGATTTTTAAATGAACTTTGTTGAATGAGCCTTATTCCAGATGTTTTGACAAAGTCATCTGTTTGTTTATTGTGTATTTTCCAGCACTTTGGCTCACTTACTTGAATAATCTTTCTGCACAGCAATCAGAATTCTATTTTTTTTTTTCATAAAAAATGAAACTGGCATTACCTAATTTCCTAACAAACTTTTCAAAACTGACATTTGTGACTTTTCAGCTCACAAATTCCACCTTCAGTGGTTTCCTAGGATACCAACATACAAGCACAAACCGAAAGCAGTACAGGAAAACAAGGAAGAAAGCCTGCAGCACTTCCAGTTTGGTTTTTTTTTTTTTTTTTTTAATCCTTTCAAACTCTTTGCTTTCTCACAAAAATATCAACGTTAAGAGCATGATCAACCTTAAACAAAACAGCTGGTGATGGGCTTAAACTTAACTCATATCTGTGTCATTTGAAAAGGTAGACAAAGTTCTCTTGAGAATTCTGAAGAGAACAATTGAAACAAAGTATAAGATCTTTGGCACTCACTGCATCATGACTTTGGAAGAATGAAGCAGGAACAGCTTATCAAAATTAGTTTCAAGGCCCTGCTTTAATAACAATTGAAATAAACAGGGAGATATTAACAGACTCCAGCTGCTAAAGTGGTAACCAACAAGTAAAAGGCAATTACAGAATGCATTATAGATGCTTGGTAGGGGATATTTTCAAATAAATGCATTTTCAGCCAAAAGCAAAGTTAACACTAATCTCTCACCCTGCAGGTACCCCAGTGCACACATAGATGTATACCCACATGCACATAAATTTAGACAACAACTACCTTATTTTGAAAGAAGAAGTGGAATTTCAGAAAAATTATTAAGGAGTCAGAGTGGACAACTCACAGTTATAGAGTTGGAGTGCAATGATAGATCAAGTAAAGAGAATGAGAGCTTTTGACATACAAACCTGGCATAGTTAGATAAAGATAATGGTGATGATGCTGGAATGTTTTATTAAATTTTGTTATCCTCTTTTTAAAAGGAGACAGAAACGTATAAAGAAATGTAGAAAAGAAACCCTGAAATAATGCAAGAGCTAGAAAAAAATCTGCACAGCAAGAAATAAAATGTACTTAGTCTTTTTAGTTAATCCAAAGAAAACCAATTGGAGTCCAAAAAGTGAGGTGACCCGATTACACTGTATAAAAGCCATCATGAGAAGAAAGTACTGTGTACTTACACGGGAAGGTATAGAAATAACCAAAAGTAGAAAAACTGAAGTTCGGCAAATTAAAGTAGGAAATAAGGCAAAAACCTCTATTAACAGAAAGCACGATTAACAATTGAAACATAATCACAAGGAAAGTGATGACTCTCAGTCTCACTATTCCTCAGACCAAGATTTGTGGGATATCGTTTTGGTTCACAATTAACTTTGACTGTAACAGAAGTGAAATTCAGGAACAATGACACATAAGATCATTGGGTAAGATACATTTTTTATTCTTCCAGAGCTGAATGATATAAATCTCTGATTTAATGGCGATCTGACTGTACTTACATGCGTGTTGTAACATTAGTGATTTTGTTGGTAGTTCAATTTAAGAAACTTGAAAAATACTTGTTAAAATCTCATTGTTTCTTTCAGTTTTATTTCAAAGCTACTTACTTGTTACTAGTTTACTGGAGCTTTCATAATGCAGGAAATAGCTCTGATAAAAGGTAAGGTGGCTTTCCAAAATGGGAACTGTGAGTGAAATGCTGGCATAGGGAACTTAATAGATATTGTAATGCTGATTTAACTAGATAAAAGTTTCACCCGTCTTTTGGATAGGTAGGGAGAACTAAATTGAGAGAAGTCTGTGTGAGACAAGAGAACCAAAAGTTGCTCAAGAAAGCCTAGGATATAAGTGAGAACAGCATATAAACCAGCAGAAGTTGTCACAGTGGATTTTTTTATGTAAAATGATCACAGAATTATAGGATGGTTTGTGTCAGAAGGGACCTTCAAAGGACTTCTAGATCAACCCCCTTGCCACAGGCAAGGACATCTTCCACTAGATCAGGTTGCTCAAACCCTGATCCAACCTGACCTTGAACACTTCCAGGGATGGATCCCATTAGTCACTACTCTGGTAAACTTTTTCCAGTGTCTCACCACCCACATCAAAAATAATTTCTTCCCTTATATCCAATCTAAATCTACCCTCTTTTAGTTTAAACGTGTTACTCCTTGTCCTACAGGCCCTTGTTAAAAGTCTCTCTCCATCTTTCTTGTAAGCCCACTATAAGTGTTCGAAGGCCACTTCATAAGGTCTCCCCAAGACTTCTCCACGCAGAACAAACCCAACTCCCTCAACCTTTTTTCACAGGGGATGTGTTCCAGCTCTCTGATAATTTTTGTGGCCCTCCTCTGGACCCACTCTAACAGGTCTGTGTCTTTCTTGTGCTGAGGGCCTTAGAGCTGGATGCACTGCTCTGGGTGGGGTCTCATGAGAGCAGAATCATCTCCCTCAACCTGAGGGTCACATTTCTTCTAATACAGCTGAGGATATGGTTGGCTTTCTGGGCTGCAAGTGCATGTTGCCAGGTCATATCCAATATTTCATCCACCATTACCCCCAAGTCCTTCTCCACAGGGTTGTTCTCAATCTGTACGGATACTGGTGACTGCCCCAACCCAGGTGCAGGACCTTGCACTTGCCCTTGTTGAACTTCATGAGGTTCACATTGGCCCGCCTCTCAAGCCTGACAAGATCCCTCTGGATGGCATCCCTTCCTTCTAGAGTATCAACTGCATGGCTTATCTTGATATAATTTGAAAATTTGTTGAGGGTGCACTCAGTCCTACTGTCTACATTGTTAACAATGTTATTGGACAGTTCTGCTCCCAATACAGAGCCCTGAGGGACACCACTTGTTACAGAGCTCCATTTTGATGTTAAGACATTGACTGCAATTCTTTGGTTGTGGCCATCCAGCCAATTCCTTATCCGTTGAAGAGTCCATCCATCAAATCCATATTTCTCCAATCTAGTGACAAGGATGTTGTGGGGGACCATGTCAAAGGCCTTACAGAAGTCCAGATAGATGACACCAGTTGCTCTTCCTTTGTCCACCAACACAGTCACTCCATCATAGAAGGCCTCCAGATTTGTCTGGGATGATTTGGCCTTTGTGAAGCCATGTTGGTTGCAGATAATCACCTCCTTGTCATCCATGTGTCTTGACATAGCCTCCAGGAGGATCTGTTCCATGATCTTACTGGGCATAGAGGTAAGGCTGACTGGTTTGTAGTTCCCAGGGTCCTCCTTTTACCCCTTTTAAAAACAAGTATGATGTTTCCCTTTTCTTCAGTCACTGGGGACTTTGCCTGACTCCCATGACTTTTCAAATATGATGTAAAGTGGCTTAACAACTACATCTGACAATTCCTTCCAGATCCTGGGATGCATCACATCTGAACTTGCATATTTTCAGGTTCCTCATACAGTCTCAAATCTGAACTTCTATAATAGATGGGACTTTGTTCTCCCAGTCCCTGCCTTGAGATTCAGTGACTCAAGAGATGTAGGAAAGAGCAACTGTCAGTGAAAACTGAGGCAAGAACTTGTTGAGTACTTCAGCCTTCTCCATGTCAGTAGTCACCGGATCACCTGTCTCAGTTATCAGGATGGGTACAATTTCTTTATTCTTTCTTTTCTGAATAATGTACCTGTAGAAGCCCTTATGATTGTTCACATCCCCTGCCAAACTCAGCTCCAGGTGTGATTTAACTTTCCTGATCTCATCCCTCACTCCCATGCAGTATCCCTATATTCTTCCCAAGATGTGTGTCCCTGCTTACACTGCCTATGCATTTTTGTCTTGTGTTTGGTAAGATACTAATAGAATAGAATAACTATTTCAGTTGGAAGGGACCTACAACAGTCATCCAGTCCAACTGCCTGACCGATTCAGGGCTGACCAAGTTAAAGCATATTTCAGTTTGACCACGAAGTCCTTACTCAGCCACTTACTCAAACTCTTTCTGTGTAGCTCAACTCTTCTAATAAGCTACCAGTTATTTGGGGAATAAGAAAGAATTGAGAAGTTTTGAAACCTTACGCTGTGAATGGCCATTGGGCACCTTGATAATTCTGAAAATAATGTTTACTTTCAGCTTATTTTAGTATCAGAGAAAACTACTTACTCCTGAAAGAGATAATAAGCAAAGAGGATTCTGAACACTCCTTGTTATGAATAATAAGAGTTGGCAACGCATGGGAAAAAATAGCTTACCTTTCCCAAGTCCAATCAGCAAATCAACTGGAAACAAAAGACTGCACAACCATCTTTAGGGTTACTAAGTGCCAGTGAAAAGTAGAGTGGCTTGTACCACAGTGTGAAACTGTCAGCTGTTTTGAAACACAAAAATGAATCTTTGAGATTATTGTGACAACATAAGTGTTTATATAAATCAAGCCTGCAGGCCATTTAACTTGATTCTTACCCGTCTGGGTCCAGTCTGCAGTAATTTTCCTGTTGAAACTCCAGCTGCTACCAAAAGGCATCGATGTTATGCAATAAAAAAACAGTTCAAATAATAAATGATACTGAGATGGTATCACAATAATGATCAGAAAGGGGGCTCTAATCTTGATTGTCTTCATATTATTCAATGATAAACCAATGGGCTTTTGTGTTTTAATTGAAACCCAGTTAATAATTTTTTTTCCAGTGTCTCTCATTTTCCCAGATCTTCTTGGATTAAAGAGATTCTCAAAAGTATTGTATGTAGGAAATGTAATTTTACCCAAGTACCTTAATTGAAAATACCTTATGTTTGAAATTGCATATTTTTCTGTCATTTGGGCACCCAATTAAATACCTTGGAGCTGTCAGCAAAATAAATTGAATGTTAGGACTGATTAGAAAAGTGAAAAAAAGGAACATCAGAGTGAGAACAGCATTTTATTTGCTAAACCACACTAATGTGGATATTCATTTAGAACACTGTTTGACCCTATTTGTCTTAGTCCACTACAAAAGATGTAATAGGACTCGAAAAGATTCATAGAGTTCCACATTCAAGTAAATAAGTTTGCTTCTTTGTTTACTAAAGCCTGATTTACTGATTACTGAATTTGTGGTTTTACCCCTGTCTGGCAGCCAAACACCACAACAACAGCTTGAACACACTCCTTGCTCCTGGGGATGGAGGAGAGAATTAAAAGGGTAAAGGGAAAAGAGACTCGTGGGTTGAGATAAGAACAATTTAATAACTAAAATACAATAATATTGGAAATAATTATTATAATGCTGATAATAAAAATAGTAATATATACATATATATGAGTAATACAGAGTGAACTGCTTACCACTCACTGACCAAGGCTCAGCCCGATCCTGGAACAGGGAGAGTCCCTAAACTGCAATACCGGAAAGGAGACAACAGCCTAAGTGCCCAAGAGACTGAGAGCTGACTGAGAGAGCAGAATGACCCCAGGAGGACAACCCAGAGGGAGACAGCCTGTAGCAAGAGAGGGCCTGACCTGGAACAAGAGAGAATGACCCGGAGCAAGAGAGAGAACTTCCACACAGATCCTCATCTGTATACTGGCCATGATGTGCATGATATGGAATAGACCATTGGCCAATTTGGGTTTCAATTTTAAACCTAAGGTCAGTTCCTAGCCTAGTAATTGGGGCTGTGCTCCCTCCCAGCTTCTCCTGCACCTGCAGACACTGGCACAGCAGAGATGCTGAAAAGTCCTCAACTGTCCTGGCAGCAGCTGTAGACATCAGTAAGTTATCAGCCTTCTCCTCAGCACAAATCCAAAATGCAGCCTCACACTATCTGCTATGAAGAAAGTTAATTCTGTCCCAGCTGAAACCAGGACATGGGGATACTTATATTCTGGTAGATTCAGTAGTCTAATAAAAATCACTGTCCATGTTGTGCCACAAAAAAACCCCCATGGGTCCATCCTGAAGAATTCACAATTTAATTTTAAATAAGATGGAGCATGCAGGCGAAACAGAAGCTTTAAAGGAGAGTAGGTGGGAAGAATGACAAAATAAATTATAATCAGTATAAATAATTTCATCCACCACTGTGGATTTGTACACTTGTCTTTCTTTATGTAGCTGCTCTGCAGCTTAATTTTCAATGGCCAGCTGATTTATTTGTAACAGGAGATGGACATACTAAGAAGTGTAAAAAAAAGTCAGCAACAATGAAAAGAGGGAATTAAATTAATGGTTGTAGTCAGAACTGCATGACATAATATTTCAAAATCAACCTGCACAATAGAAATACAAAGTTTGTAGGGTGACATACCATTGTCTATTTTAACACATAGCTAAAAATTGAGCAAATTTGACAGGAGAAAAAAAAGCACATCCACAAGAGTATCAGAAGGTCCACAGCAGGTCTGTTTAAAGTGAACATTGTTCATTTGTACCAAATAGCCTTGTAACTTTTTAGAAGTTTTTAGGAGATTTTTCTTCAGGTAATGACACAAATTATGAATGACAGAAATGTTTTGAAGTTACTAGACTTGAGATCAGCTGCCTTGCAGGGGCTTAGATGCAAAATTATGTCACTTTTCAAGATAGAAAAATAGCATGTAATATACCCTATCATTACATAATATTTATAACTTCAAAATATCTTAGTAATTTCAGAGCTCTCTATTGCAATTCAGAAGTATCACTTTCCTTTCTTGTCAGGACTGGAATCACATAATATTTATTTTTTACATTCAAAATAATCTGTTCTTATTGTTGGTATAACTGTAGTAATTAACACAGATGTTCCGGTCAGGTACTGACTGATCTGATAGTCTAAAGATAAGATTGTGATGTCAAGATTGCAGCCCTTTGACATGCTTACTGCTCCTGGTGAAAAGGAGCTGCTCTTCAGTGTGGCTGTGGTTTTTTTTTTCTTTTTTACTGTGTATTTTTGTTTGCATTTTTTTTTCTGTTGTTATAAGCCATCTTCCATAGTCTGCCATCTTAACTGCTTTAGGCAGAAATGCAGTGCTTAATTACAAAGTGTCATAAATTCATATGCCATTTGTAACTTTAATAGCAAATCATCAGTGAGATTTGTTCTGCCAGCAATAGAGCTGTGGAACATTGAAAGCAAAATTTCACAAGTTAATGGCCTGCCCTTTTCTGACAGCATACCGAGCTTTCACACTATTAACTAACACTTTGCTTCACTCAACCACTGAACTGTTGACAAGAGCACTTTAGCAAGTCTGAACAGCAGAAAAAAAACCCCAGTAAATCATAAGCCAGTTTGGAATAAGGCAGAAAATGGAGAAAAAAGATGAATCAAAGGAAAAATTTTAACAAGCAAAACAAAGCCGCTTGATATGCTTTGATAACCCTTATCAATAATATATCAACACAATTAATAACATTTGTTATTATTTTTAATTTTTTTCTCAGTACCAAGGAAACAATCATCAAATAGTCCTGAATTATTTCAGATTGATTTAGAAGTTTGATTCTATATAGATGAGACAGTGCTTATTTTATTGAACTAGTTTTGAAATGTGAAGAAACTCCAAAATTTTCCTTGTGTAGATAACTACATTTAATAAAAAATATTCACACTGGAAGTATTTATACCAATAAGGATTGCTGAAAGAGATCTTTTAAGAGCATAAAAGAGATACGTACATTGTTCATTAATCAATAAAATCACTTGTTTAGATGTAATCATGAAAATATACTTTGTGCAAGCACACTAGGTTACTAACACATAGACCAGAGCTCTTTAGTTTGAAACAATCCATTTAAAATTGTATGTACGTGTATCATTATCTGTTAAATGTATACATACATACATATTTGTTTACTGGCCACAACCTACTCACATACAATGGCAGATCATTGAGAAAACTGTGTATGCAGTTTTGCTTAGAAGTAAATGAAACCTAAACCTTGTCCAGCAGCAGAGGCAACACAATAAGATTTTAGTGGAGTACTGTATGATTACAGCTTCAGACTTAATTCTGTATCAAAAGTAGTACATCAGAGGAGGTCTGTAAAACAAAGTAAAGTTTCTGATTCACCTCATGTAATCCTCTGAATACAAATATTAGGAGATGCACGTAGTTAAATGGTATACATACTCAGATTTTTGACAGACGTCCCCATTCTTTTAGTCAAAATGACTTAACATTTGTTTGTAATCATGGTTCATAATGTTTTATTTACCATTGCATCAAGCAGATCTTCTTACTGTATGAAAGTATGTTAGAATATTGCACCTCATTTCAGTGAGATGCCCATGTTACTCTGAGGAAAAACGTAGCTTCCTACCAAAATAAAGTGTGGTCCTGACTTCTCTAACCACTGTAATTTTCTCTGAATTGAGATCAAGAATTTGCTGTAAAGCACTGTGTTGATGGGCTTAGTGCAGTCCATTCATAGCTCAGTTTGGAGAATTAAAAAGCATTTAAATGTAAGGAAAATAGTAGCAGCTTTTCCATTTTTATTATTTCAAAATTTCAGCTTTGCTAAATTTTGATACCTATATGATGGCTTAGAGTCCTTACATAAAATAACAAAGTGGAACAATATAATTTGCAGATTAATTAGAAAGTATAAATGATATAATGCATATGACAAAGGATTAACAATGTAGTTGCCTAGGAAAGCCAAGGGGTCACAGCTGTCTTTCACAATTGCAAAGCTAAGCCACCATAATGAATAAAACTTCAAAAACTGCTAATGCTAAAGACCTCATATGCAGTTTAAATACTTAGTACACATTTTTAAAGTCAAGTCACAGCAAGACAGATGACAGAGAAATAGAAAAATGAAATGGGATGTAGGTGGGTAATAAGAGAGAGAAGTGACAGAACAGCCCAAAGATTAAAAAAAAAAAAAAAAAAAAGGCAGTTTAGCTGTCACTCAGTATTTCCTGTGAGATATTAACAAACTTGGAGATGATTACTTTCTAGTAGCTTGCTCTTTGTCCCATTTTCCTCAATTAAGTGGCTCTGGAAAGCGTGTATGTTAAAGTGGGTATTTAGTGATACGAAAAATTCTATTTCTTAAGATCTTCTTTGGTTGTTTGGTCATGGGCAAAACATTTCTGCTTTGCCATCCTCTGTCCACTTTTTTACTTCTCAGGCAGAATTATTCATTTATTTCAAAAATTTTGATATAAAATCACTAGACAAAGAAATGAGAAGGTTATTGATGACAGAAAGCAATTTAAAACTTAGCTCTTGAGAAAGCCAGTCTTGAGATACACTTTGAGACAATCTTACTGGCATAAAATCAGACAGCAAAGAAAATAAAGGTTGATCCACTGATCCAAAATGAAAGTTTAATAGATTCATTACATCTCCAGAAAACCCTTATTTCTCCAGAGGTCAAGTAACCAGTAGGTCATAAAGTCAAGTAGCATGAAATTTATACTCAATGTTTTAGAACAAATCAAATATGCAAGAAAATATTTCTGAGTTTTTTGGAGCAGACTGTGAAACATTTATGCACAACTGAAAAGAACATATTTCTATAATTTTGCTGGTTAATTATATTTGCATTTGCATAATCACCACAATGCTTCCTTTAATTTTTGCATGTTTCACATTTTTCTTTCCATTTAACAATTTCTCACATTGTTTGAGGGGCAGTGTGGTGAATTAATCCTAAAATATTTGCATTTTTCTATAAATAGCATTATGCATTGCTAAATAAATAAAGTAAGGAGAGGGTTTGTTTGCCTGTTCTACTAATCATTTGATTATATGCTTTTCTGTTACACTTGTTTTGTTTGTTTGAAGAAATAGCTTCTAGGCCAGAAGCTTTATGAATCCTGTCAGAAGCATCTGGAGGAAGAATTCATTTAAATCATACCTCTCTGTACAACACTTTTTTCTTCAATAACTTAGAAAAGTCATTCAATTTTTCACAATATTTGGCCAAACTGATAAAATAAAGCATAGGGAAAAAAAAAAAAAAAGAAAAAAATGTTTACAACACTCATTTGCATTCAAAGAAATTAATTATAAGAAAACATTAGTGACATTTAGACAAAAAAAAAAAAAAAATCTCTTGGAAAGAATGGCCAGGAGAAAATCCTTCCTTAGATTTAAGAGGCCTGTGATGAGGTGTGTATCTCATATTGTAGATACAGAACATGTTGAAAGTGCTGCTAGAATGTAACAATCAGTAACAGTAGGAATGCTATATTCTGGAATACAAGTTACACATTAATACAAAGTTAATATAAAAACAATAATCACCCTAATTGTACAAGGTATCGGGTATGGCTGACAAGAGTTTTTCCCAACAATCTGCAATAAAAAGAAAAAACTATGCATGTGCTATACATAATATAAGCTTATACAGAATATATACTTATGAGTGTAACAGAGAAGAAAATGATAGCAAAAATAGAAAAATGATCCTGAAAAAAAATTTTAAAAGGGGCACACAGTGAAGAGGAGAAAAGACTGAATGTAGGATACTGCTGGTTTAAAAATATTACTTCTTCTACCTGCAATGATTTCTTATGTGCTTAAAAAAAAGAGGTAACCTTTTATCTCAAACTTTTTAAAAATTAAAATTATGAACATTTTAGATATCTAGATGGAGGGAAATATGTGTGTGATCTGATCTTCCACAGCTTGTTCATGCTTTTAAATTTCTAAACTAGTTCAAATTACTTGTATTTTAAACCTCGTCTGCAAGACCTGTCTTACGGACAGTCAGTAGATAATGGTTATTTTTATCTTTTGATAAATTGGTCCTGTGTCCAAGCCCTTTGGCTCTAACTTGTAATTCATCTTCAGTAAAATTTGCAGCATATTTTTACATTTAACAATATACTTAAGTCCAGTTTAAGTGGAGTTTAAGCATATACTTACACGTATTATTAAAATTAGTTCCCAGAATACTACATGATGCTAATTGTTGACACATAGCCTCACCCTGAGCCCTAGATTAATTATATTTTGACAACTTAAAACCATCACAAATATAAAACCAACAGAGGAAATAGTAATTTTAAGCATTTAATGTAAAAAAAAAAAAAAGTGTGAAAAAACAGATAATTAAACTATTTTCTGATGAATTGTGAGCTGACTTCAGTATCTCTTACTCTGTTCTTTCTGCCTTTTTGGTGTCATTAACTAGCAGTCATATATTGTTGAAATCTATATAAATACCCAATATAGACAGTTGAGTGTGATTATGTATACTGCATATTAATTACTGTGTGATTAAGAAACTAAACAAATTTATAAAATAGGAATGTATGTATTAGGTATGTATTAGTATGCAAAATAAATGACAAACTATGCTTTGCATAATCTGTCATTTAAATAGTAGTGTTCTTAACATATTAGAACCTGAGAAGTATTGTTCATCAGTCTTCTAAAATGCAAGTACAGTTATTGTTGGTAATCATGCTTTTGGTGTTTAATTAAGCATTAAAACTTTAAACTTTATTTTGTATGTGCCAAAAAGTCCACTTATGTAGGTATCTTCAATTCATATACCTCAGTACCAAAAATTAGACTCTGCATCTGCCTTTAGTGATGAAGCACCTATAAACTTAGTGAAAGCAAACAGGTAACTTCAATGTATGATTCAAAACCTGAGTGTATCAAGCAATGAACTATGTACATCATGAAAAGGATATGTCTGAAGCTTCTATGTCTATGTCTTAGATATCTATGCCTTCCAGGTCTTTCCCATTTTGGATCTACACTGAAGATTTATGTCTTGAATGCATATTCCTAACTGACTGTGTCTTACTGATTTTAAAACTAATAGCAGAGGTGAGGGTAATTGTATACACTTTATGAAACAGCCAAGGAAATGGAATAACTTGCTCTATGTCTTTGGTACTGTACCTCCAAAGCTCAAAGTAAGCACCTAGATCACATCAATGTAGTGAAGTATACTTCTAAATATTAAGCACTTGCTTAAACAACAGAGAGCTGCCTGACTTCTCATACGTCCATCAACTTCCATATAAGGGCAAACTTTGATTTCATAAAACTCCTAAAAAATGTTCTCATCCAAAAAACCCTATATGAAATTAATATAATGAAATTATTTCCTCCATAGTAATCTGAATTTGAATGCGGTTTTTAGATGCTGGGTAAATGCACTATGGGCATTCTGTCTTCAAAGAAGGAGGAAACTTGCTCTGGAAGTGAAAAGTCTGGATAAGGTAGGGAGTGGTAACGTTTTCATGGTAAGTTAGAGAAGTGGAGATTTTGGCAAAGCTTTTTGATTAAAAATGTTACAGTATGGACTCTGGAATGCTTTACCATACTCTCTCTTTTTTTTTGAGAAAACATAATATGAAAGTAGCCTAATAAACATAATGGTCACATGGAAATATGGGATGATGAGGTAAGGTGCTCATTCTGGGTCAAGGTAGGAAGGAGCTTCAAGCAGAAGTTCCCAAATAGGCTGTCTGTTGGTTAGTTTAGGTTGTTTCTGTTTCTTATACTTGGGAGGGACAAGTTTGGGTTTCATTTTAAAAGTAATTCAAATAAAGTTCTTCTATTTCTTAAGTTTCACAATACAGAAATATTATTTTCTGAGTGTGCCTACAGCTAATGTATGTATCATGTTACTTATCTCAGTAGTTTTGCTTGCTAGTTGGGTGATTTACATTAATAGGCAATAAGTGTTGAATGAGTATTACAGTCAACTTGCCAAAACTTCTGCAATACTGACATGCCTGTAAGAAGTGGTGGTTCATTTTATGGTATTTATGGTATAAATGGAAGATGAAGCTTTGCTAGGAACAGTTTAAAAATCAAAATGCAAAATCTAGCAAAAGGCCTTTATTTTGCTAAACAGTTTTAAAAAGTCAATGGCAGTTTGAATGTGCTCAAATGTCATTTATTATCACTTCAGGTGAATGCATCTTAGGCCACTGATCTGAAGTAATTTATTTTCTTATACAAGAACACTAGGTTTTAAGATATATGTTTTTAATAATAACTGATATTACAGGAATTTAAACCTCTGAAGTTTCCACACCATTCATCCTAGTAACAGGTTATGGATGACTAGCCAAGAGTAGCCCTCAGAAAGAAAATATATTTATGTAAAGGTCTAATATAAGAAAATAAATATTCATTAAATCCATATAAGAAAAGTATATTAAAATTACACAAATCCAAGCATCGCTAAACTTGTCAGTTTCCATGGCAGCAAACAATTTGTATATTGTTTAGTATTTTAGGCATTGCATTTTCTTTTTCATGGTTTTGAAGTACTAAGTGACAATTTGAATCTCTTATATTTTTGAAAAATGAACTCTGATCCATCTTCTTTTGTTATAAGATTTTTAAAAGGTTCTTACTCATTTAAGCTTTCTTTTCTGATTTTGGACCCTGAATTTTTGTTGTTTTTATTATTATGAGGAAATGGCATTAACACATTCATAGCCTGCAAATTCAGTATTAAATAAGAGTTATAGAAACACTTAATGATACAGGAGACAGTTCACGTATTAGATTTTTCCTTAAATATTTTTATATACTACATTGTTTCATCAGAAAACAATCAGAAAGCTAGACAAATAATTTGAATTGAAGTGGATCCTTCATTCACAAAAGAGTAGGAGAATTTCTATATTGCTCCATTCCTAGTAAATGTCCTAATATTGCTCACAGATGATCATAAACAATTAATCCACTCACATGGGTAATGCTAGTCTGTTCATAAAGAAAAATAAGAATATATAAGCATTATTTTTCCCCTTCTGTTGGAGAATAATAAATAATATTATCACAGAGGAAAAGACACACTTTTTTTTTTTTTTTTTTTTTTTCCCCAAATGCTTGCTAAGTGTTCTAGATCACAGTCTTTAAACATTTCCAGGAGATTCCACCAGGATCAGATGGATTTATTAGATATGGTCTGATTCTACTCTGAGATCCCATATTTATGAAAAATAGCTCTTAAACTTTATACCATAACTTTTTTTTTTTTTTTTTTTATATTATGCAGTGTATGAATGGTTGGGTTTTTTGGCCCTGAAGTCCCACAACAAATAGTATTAGTCACCACTAGTGACAGATGTGAGAGCTCTGTTTTGTCATACCATTTCTAAAGTGTCATTATTGTTCAACTGCAAAGAAGATAAAAAGAACAGTTTTTCTTCTTTAGGCTAAACTGATTAAGAAGTGCTTTGAATGAAAGGAATATTTAGAAGTTATTTGATTAATGTGAAGAATTTATGTGGTATATATTATCTATCACTATATAAGATAGAGATTTACTGCATACAGGTTGAGAATGAATGAAAATGTATATAAAAACTTAAAAATATTATATATAGTACATGGATTTAATTTTTCAAAAATGAAATAATTTTATTATTCTTTTTTTATTTCATCACACTATACTATTAAAAAAACCTGAAATCTAAGTGGAATCCAAATTTACATACGAGTAATTGTAACAATATCCCTCTTTCATAGCTTACAACCATTACCTTTTGTCCTGTCAATACACTCCCTGATAAAGAGTGCCTCCCCATGCCTCCTGTAGGTCCCCTTTAGGTACTGGAAGGCTGCTATTAGGTGTCCTTGGAGCCTTCTTTTCTCCAGGCTGAACAACCCCAGTTCTCTCAGCCTGTCTTCACAAGGGAGGTGTTCCAGCCCTCTGACCATCTTTGTGGCTCTCCTCTGGACTCTCTCCAACAGGTCCAGGTCTTTTTTAT